>NW_020884877.1:9500538-9674046 GCF_003945725.1 Corapipo altera | reverse complement strand
CTGTATTTTATCTCCTGTACCTTGGCTTCCCAGCATCTGTATTTTATCTCCTGTACCTTGGCTTCCCAGCACCTGGGCAGTCTCTGTGACTCCCTGCAGCCTAAACAGTTAGAAACATGGGGTGTTTCAGGCACTCCATGACTTGCAGCCTGGCCTGTGGACCCTGAGCAGGCTCTGGCTGTTTGCCATACCTGTTTGAAGATCTGCCCAGAGGACAAAAGGGTGCTTGTAGGGCATAGACTCTGCCCTGATGCCTGTAAGCTTGAGCTCTGCTGTTGACAGTGAGCTAATTGTTGCAATTAGTCCCTGAGCCTGTGCTGTGCTTCTGCACTCGCTTCTGGAAAAAACAAATACTAGCAGCTGGTGCTGCAAAAAGAGCATGCTATCTACAGGCCAAGAAGGTCAAATATTCTCTTCCCTTTCTAGCCACCAGGCCATAACTATTAGAGAAACATCCAGCTACATTTCTCCTAGCCACATGGACAGACATACCTTCTATGGTATCTACCATAATTAAACCCACAAGTCTGACTTCTTCCCCTGCTACTGGAGTCATTTGTATACCACCTACATCAGGTTTTCTGCTTGCTTGTGTTGAGAACCAAGCAAACAGAAACCAGCAGCATAATACATGCCCACAGACTGGAGAGCATCCCTTTTCAAAGAGGGGTGGGAGGAGGGAAAGCAAACCCCTGGCTGAGGCAGCACAAGGGCTACATTTATGTACAGCTGGCCATGTTCAGCTGTCCCATGCTGGGCACCCATTGTTTTCCCAAAGCTATTAAAACAGTGAGTAAGGGAAATGTGCTTTCTCTGACTGCTTGAGGGGAATACTGGCCATTTTTCTGCCAGAGTAGGATTGTGGGTCCATTGTCAAAGCAGCTTTTAAGCCAGTTGTAGCTTCATGTGCTCAGTACATGAAATAACCCAGAACCCTCAGCACAAGAGGTTTGAAACAAAGGCCCATATTCATCTGGGGATTGTGCTGCTCCATACTATGAGATTCCTGGACTGAAAGCTGCCATTGCAGGAAGCTCAAAAGGGAAGGCCAGAGGAGACACTGTTCCATGCTGGCAGAGAACTTCAGCTGTAAACTGAAACTCTCCTTTCTCTAACCTTCTCTACCAGCAGCAGAAGTGTCACTGTATAAATCCATGTTTTCTTCCAGTCCAGCAGCGTTTGAACTGGAAGAGGGACAACTTCAGTTATGACAGAATGCTGGAACTACACCCATAAGCACATATGAAGTCTGGTTTCTATCCTGTTGGACATAAACAAATGTCCTGGGCAGTTCTGACCATCTTTGTGGGTTTGTTACAGCTATGACTTGGGCATTGAGCATCGTGATGCTACAAATGATAAAGTAACCATGGAAGCTGCTGAAGCCATAAAGAAATACAATGTGGGCATCAAGTGTGCAACCATCACTCCTGATGAGAAGAGAGTGGAGGAGTTCAAGTTGAAGCAGATGTGGAAGTCTCCCAATGGGACAATCAGAAACATCCTGGGAGGCACAGTTTTCAGGGAGGCCATTATCTGCAAGAACATTCCCCGGCTGGTGTCTGGGTGGGTGAAACCCATTGTCATTGGCCGTCACGCCTATGGGGATCAAGTGAGTCACTTCAGTGCTTACCTCTCTTTTTATCTTACCAGCCTTAGTCCTGACTCCTATAGAGCTACAGACTTAGACATCCCTGTGCTCCTGCTCTGTCCCTTGCACTCCACCTGGGAGCAGGTACTTGCTAGCACTTTGTTAGTACTGCACCTGGCAAAGTGTGGGAGAGCCTGGTTCGTGCCTCTCTTCCTTAGATAGTGTCACTGTATAAACAGCATTCAGAGGCCTGGATTGGATTGGATAGATCTGTACTTAGACACAGGGTATAAGTCCTCTGAATTATTGTTCACCTGTGCAGAACCCTATTCCCTACACAACAACGTTGTGAGAAAATATCCTTTACACTGCCCATCTTCTTACTTCTCAGGACTTTCTGGTGTCAGATGTTGCTCACAGCAAAAATAGATCCAAGAGAGTGATTTTTAGAAGTGGGCAAAATTGCCTTCTGTATAGGGATGTGGGTTTGGGTTTTTTATATTTTTTAACTGGGATCTGCTGCTTAACTTGCACAGCACTCCTGCAGAGTTGGTATCCATAGTGAGTACACTGGAATGTGGTACAGAAGTAGGAAAACAGCCTTTATCAGAGCTCTCCTGCCAGAGGTAGTACAAAGCTGTGGAAAGCCCTAGCATGGCACTCAGTGACGTGCCCTTTGGGTAGGCTAGAGGACAAGAATCAATCATACTGTTCTCCATAGGTAATGATATGCTGTAAAACAGCCAAACATGACAAAAGAAAAATCTTCTAAAAGAGCCAAGTGCTTAAATGGATGAGTAAACCCACAAGTCACAAAATTACCTGGGATGGGAAGGTGAAGTAATAAATAAAGAGGAAAATAATTGAAAAACCTCGACACTAGAAAAGAATGGGATTCAACATCCTTAACAGTACTGAATAACTGAGAAGGTCAAAATAATAATAGGAAACAGTGGATTAAAAGGGAAGGATTGAAACCTTGCCAAAGGATGAGATTAAAGTGAAAGGGATGATATAAGAACTTATAAAGGACATATGAGACACTTCCTTAACTTCAGAACAGCTCAGGGAATATGTTCCCTTGATAGGAGGGAAACAACATGGAAAAAAGGATAACAAATTTCAAATAGTACTGTTCAGGACAACTGGGAAAAGGAGATATTTAAAAACTTGAAATACATGTTTGCTCTTCTGATTCCGTGTATCTCAGAGGAGCAAAATGTGTATCCATGTATGGAATTCAAAGAACTTTTACTACAGGTTTCAGGTGTAATCTTGTATGATGTATGAGTCCCCCTTATTTATGAGATCAGTAGTTGTGATATGAATGGTTGTTTTTGAGGCAGGGAGAGGAAGGAGCCATTCCACTCACCAACCACACAACAGTCTTTGCACTTTTAAACGTCAGTGCATCTGCAAAAGTACATCCTCTGCCCATTGATGGGACCCAAGAATTTGTGAGCTTTTTCCCTCAAAGGGAGGATGCCTCCTGAAACTGGCAGACTCTTGACTACTTAGGGACATGGTTTAGTGGTGCACGTGGCAGTGCTAGGTTAACTGTTGGACTTGATCTTAAGAGTCTTTTCCAACCTAAATAATTCTATGAGTCTACTTGTCTTTCTAATCCCTAGTATAATAATCCAATGACCACGTGGCTGAATAAAGAGTCTACTTAATGGGTTTTTTTTAATACAACTGCTTTTCTGCACCCTGCCCTCCCAAATGAAGGTTGTCTTTTATGTTTCTCTCTTTCTGATAGATAAAATCATCATGGCAGTTTTATTTTTTTTAACAGTACAGAGCAACTGATTTTGTGGTTCCTGGGCCTGGAAAAGTAGAGATGACCTACACTCCCACAGATGGAGGCAAACCAGTCACATATCTGGTCCATAACTTTGAAAGTAGGTATTTTCTCTAAGTAGTGATTAAAACTGATTTTGGGTTTAATTCAACCTTGAATTGTCAGTCAGAGCTATTTGATGGTAAAATATGACTTTGAGGTAGAGTGGGGGAGAAAGTTTACACCACCTTCATTTATCTCTCAAGTACTGAAAATTACTTGAAATCTTCCTGGGACCAAAGAGGCATATCAAACACACAATCATACTAGACTGGCCACCTGTCATGCTCTTTGTATGATAACTCTGGTAGCAGCATCTATGTTTTTCTCTCTGATCAGAGAGAAAAACACTTGCTGTGTAAACATGGCTTGACCAAAGGGGAGATATATTTAAGAACAATCCGGGTATAATTCTTTCTGGGTTTAGTTTGTCTTACTGGTCTCTATCTATCTTCACAGTTTTTGCCCTTCTTTATGAAGCAGTCTTTTTTTTTTTTTTTCCTCTCCATAAAAATGAGAATTAACACTTAGCATGCAAGGTGGGAAGGAGATTTGACAAGGATGCTCCTGACTGAGTAGGTTCTAAGTGTTTTAAAAGATACAGTCCCAAACGTTTTGGTGTCCCTCCTGTCTGTATGACTGTGCTGGTTATATACAGGTTCCTAGGCTCAGGAGGAGTCCTGACATTGCTGGCCTTTGTTGCATGGAAACAATTACACACATGTTGCCAGAACTCAGGGTGTTTTCCCCAGGGGCAGGGTTCAGGAAAACATCACACAAGTTCTCTCTCTTGTCTATCAGTGATCAAAGAGTTCAGTATTTGTAGCCATGGTGACTTATGTGTGAGTGTTGGGTTACTTATGTTTGGGTTTTAGCTCCAAAAACTTATGTCCACAGAATCCTGGTTTGTGTGCAATTTGTTTGGCAAACAGATACCGAGACTGACATGTGACGCTCTTTCGTAATATTTGATTTCTCTGGCATTCTTCCTCGTAAGAGCCTAAATCTCTACTGTCTCTTGTTGGACAGCCTTTTATTTGGAGTTCACCTGCTTAACTGCCAGTGCTAATTTGTTTTCATTTGCTAGGTAACTGGTGAGCTTGTACTGGAGATGTCTGGCCATCCAGCTGCCAGTCTGAATTGCTGCTCTGCTTTGCATCAGCAAGCAGAAAGCAAGGAAGTGTAAAGATGGCAGATTGCTTCTGTTGCTCTGGGGAACTGCCCTCCCCACAGATAACTGTTGTGCCACCATATTTCCACAATGCATAAGGGAAGCTTGTCTTATTGCTATGCTAATATGTGCAACATTGACACTGAATCAAGAGATTTTAGTAGGCAGTAGGATTGTATGATTGCAATGAGGAATATTTTTTACCTATATGGAAATAACTATTTGAATAAAACTTAATAGCTGTCATCTAGCAACCATGAAAACATGGCTCCAGAGGACACAATCTCTGTAGCTGATCAGACCCTATTCCATCCTTGACTCACCAGAAGAGGCATGGGGACAACATGTATTTTCACTGGTAACAACAGGAATTTCATTCTCTGCCAATATCAACTTTAAATGACCTTGCTATCTTGGCAAGCAGATAAACCTCATCTAGCTTCCCCTCTTCATTCTGCATGTATGTTCATGTAGTAATAAGCATCCCAAGGTAAGGACAAGTGAATATTAGGAGAGGGTATTAAAAAAAAATAAAATTGTGTGTTTCCAGAACAAAGGTCCCTGATACAGGCACTGTACAAAAACTACAGGGGTGGTGGTTGTGAGTTGCTTAAAATTAAGTGCACAGTATCTGCTTTTCACTAGAAACACAGAGCTGTGCTCTGAAGGTGGCAAAGCTTTTTCATGAAGCTCTAGACCCTTCTCTCACCCAAAATCAGCCTCTTCCATGATCTGAATACTGCTTTCTCCCAGGTGAGCTGGGCTGCAAGTTCAAGGCACTTCCATTCATGCTTCTAACACATCTGCATTAACAATCCAAGTCATGTGAGTGTTGATAGTTCTTCAGAGCCTTCTCAGGACTTGCCCAAGCACCCACATTCTGGCACATTCTTCCCACAACTTGCTGGAAGTGAGCCTGAGCAGGTGAAACAAAGCTGCAGGGTAGGCCAGACACGTGCTGGAAAGATGCAGGAATGCATGTGGCAGCTTGTTTACCTGAGCTAGGCAAAGCAGTCTTTGACTGCTGGAGTTAGTTCTGCAGTCAAAGCATTTAAGATGAGAGCAAATCTGTTTCTGGCTTTGACTGAGATCCCCTGCTCCAAACTGCTGCCTGCTGCTTTGATAGAAAAATACTGTATTACTTAGATGGCTAGTAGGAGTTCAAGCACACTCACTTCTGTCACAGTTTTGCTGCTTAGGCTGCTTAGGAGTAGGAAGAAACTTCTTACGGGGATTAGATCACAGTATTAAGATGAACTTAGCTGTAAAACAAAACCACCTTCCTATCCATGTGTCACAGGACTGCTGGAGCTTTGAGCTGATAGTGCAAAGAGAATCTTCTCTTGGAAGAATCAGCCTTTAAATTGAGAACTAGATCAAGACATCTGGGGATAGCACCAGCCTGCCTGCCAGCCAGAGTATTCTAGGGGAGAATGTCAAGTTCTTAATCAAAACTAAATCTAGTTGATTCCTATCTGTTCTTCCTCCACTAACAGGCTGTGGTGGTGTAGCCATGGGAATGTACAATCTTGACCAGTCTATCAAGGATTTTGCCCACAGTTCCTTCCAAATGGCACTGTCTAAAGGCTGGCCCCTCTACATGAGCACCAAGAACACCATTCTGAAGAGATATGATGGCCGCTTTAAAGACATCTTCCAAGATATCTATGACAGGTAACTAGTTGTGTACCCTCTACTGTATAAGTCTGCAGCAGGAACATCCCCTCCAGCCTTGTGAGTTGCATTTTAAGACATTCAGCAGCACTTCGGGAGGGAGGGGATGCCTTCTCTGTCATGGTCTCCCTTGTCCTGCAAGGCACAGTACTCAATATTTAAAGCTCTGCTAACTATGGTTGTGGTGTTCATCCCTTCCATCAGAGAGTCAGATTCTCTGTAGGTGCCTCTGTGGTCCTGAAGCAGCCTTGCAGTAGCTTAGCAAAGCAGACAAGGGAAAAAAGAGTAAAGAAAATGCAAACTTACTTTAGTTTTTTTTTTTACTCATCTCTGTGCACCTCTCTATGCACAAATTGTGCAATCCCTGTTTATATGGCAAGGTGTTCTGTTTTCTGTTTTCCAGAGAATATAAGTCCAAGTTTGAAGCCAAAAAGATATGGTATGAGCATAGGCTCATTGATGACATGGTTGCTCAGGCCCTGAAATCTGAAGGAGGTTTTGTCTGGGCCTGCAAGAACTATGATGGGGATGTGCAGTCTGACTCTGTTGCACAAGGTATGAAATGCTTCCTGTGCTACACTGAATTAGGCTCAGTGGCAGTCGCTTGGGACCTTCCATCACATCTTCTGTTGTGGCCCAGGAGGTTGTCTTGGGTCTCAGAACTTACATTTCAAGCCTGTGGCTAGTCATGGAGATATCAGGCTGTCAGTTTTCTGATTTCACTTTTACAAAAAAATCTATTGAATGTAGACTGTGTATTTATTTACAGGAGGGAAGTTCCTACCAACATAAGTGATAGGCTTCCTGTTCTAATGGACAGTATCCAGACAGCTGGGACACTGTTGCTGACTGGTGATGAGTGTACTGGCAGGTGCTCTACCGATAACTAAGAAAATCTGTCAGGTGTAAAGAGAGAGATTGATCCACTTAACTTTATAGACTTGTAGTGCTTGATCAGCATCCTACATAAGCAAGCTGCCTGGTGCCAAAACAAATGCAGAATCCTACAGGACAAGATGTGTGGCTTTATGTAATATGCTCTTTATAAAGTAATGCCACTAAAGTGCCTCCCATAGGACAAGGATGTGTGTTGGACTACTAAACAAAGAAGCTTTCAGAGATGCACATCTCTGAAATCTACGGAGTTAGAAGTGATGTGAATGTCCAGTTTCACTAGCTCCTGTTCCTTTCACTAAAGCAAATGCTCTTGATAAGGAGTTTTGTTTCCTCTTTCCCTGTGGGGAAGATAAGCAGCCCAACATTGCTTATTTTTGATTCTTTTTCTTTTACTGTACTTTTCAGTAAAAATCTGTCCAGCAAGTTAGGTAAGAACACTGATTTTCTTGAAATGGTGCAGAATGTCTGTATATCTCTATCTCATGGTTCAGCAGCCCTTCCTGATCAGATGAGCTGTTATTTGATGTGTTATGATTAGCCAGTTAGTTGCAGCGGCACTTGCTGTTCAGGGATACTCACATCAAGGCTGGGAGTATGTGGGGGGATTGTAGGATGGGGGGGTTAAGGGGAATTTAATGGAGCTGTCCAAAGGAGACACTGAACTTTTTAAACTTGTATTATTCTGTAGGCTATGGTTCTCTGGGAATGATGACCAGTGTGCTGATCTGCCCCGATGGCAAGACTGTTGAAGCAGAAGCTGCTCACGGCACAGTTACTCGTCACTACCGCATGCACCAGAAAGGCCAAGAAACCTCCACTAACCCCATTGGTGAGCTGCCTTTTACTGCCCTCCAGTGATCTCTGCACATGAAAGAATAAGCTTAGAGTGAGAACATCTGCTTCCTTTCTGCAGAGAACTGCACCACTGAAACTGCAATAATGCAGTTCATAATGCATTTTTCTTCAGTGGTGACTGTGACGACCCACCCTTAAAGGGAAGGAAGCATCTAACATTCATAAGTGCTCATTGGTGGAAAGGAGCAACAAAAGTCAGAGTGTCCACAAACAATCATAAAGTTTTATTAGTGAATTACACACTTGACATGGAAATTGGTATGTTAGTCCCTGACATACTGTATAAGCACACAGCTGTGGGTTTTGGATAAAGGATAGGATGAAAGAGAAGAGAGAAATTAAAGAGGGAAAGATGAATGAAAGAAAGAAAGGAAAAGAGAGAATTAAAGAAGAGGAGAAAAGAAAGGGAGGTCTTTGGTCTCAATCCTACCATGCCTACTTCCTGCCACTCATTCTTGCACTTGTGCTGTACTGTGTTGTGGTTTCTCCCACAGAAAAGTGCTGCCCTATCTCCACCTGCCCCCCCTTCTCCAGTCAACTCTTGTTCTTTCTCCCAGCATGTTAATACCAACAGTCCTTGGTTGGGTCCATGGACATTGGTTATTGGTGTTTGAGACATACACCACAGAGAGTGTTTCTGATTAGCTTGAGAGGAGCTTAGTCCAAGCATGGTTCATTAAGGCCAAGGCCTAATGAGCATTTCTTGGATCACAGCGTGGCCTGAGGGGGTGGGGCAGGGGAATGCACCACCACAATTCATCACTGGACTATAGTGAACTCCTCTGGGCCTCTACAGAGACTGGAGCAAAATCAGGCTGGAATGGAGTGAGTGTGAGGAATAAACTAGACCTAACCTAGACTTTGAGACATGCATTCACTCTTCAGGAAGCAATTTATAGCTATAAGGGCCTAAGGTTTAGATTGGTTGTTTTTTATTTTACTCATATTTCTGATGCTCCAAAAGACCCAGCCACACCCCAGACTTTAACTACACACTTAAAGTGTCAATGCACTTAGAATGGGACATAAGGGAAAGAATCCTTTAAAATTGCATAGAGACCAGACTATAATATAGTAGGAGGAAGAAGACTGCACCCTTCTGTCACAAAGATAATGTTCTGTGTAACCACAGTCCTCCCACATGTCATACTTTGTTCCTACCCAAGTCAGAAAGAAAGATAAAATGACATGTGAAGAGATTACTGGAGGCAGTGAGTACTTTCTGGGGTCTGTTCTTTTTTAGAGCTGCACAAAAGGCAAAGAATACCTAGATGAAGATAAGTGTTCTCTTTCCTATACCAGATTTTCTACATTTTTCCGATATAAAAAATCCAATTATTGTTTCACATGATGATTTAGAACGATTTCCAGGGAGTTCTAGAGGGATAGAATAACCCAGTGTTCTCTCTCAGCCTCCATCTTCGCCTGGACAAGAGGACTTGCTCACAGAGCTAAGCTGGACAACAACACTAGCCTCAAGAACTTTGCAGCTGCCCTGGAAGAAGTCTGCATTGAGACCATCGAGTCTGGCTTCATGACAAAGGACCTTGCTGCCTGTATCAAAGGCCTACCTAAGTAAGTGTATGAAATAACCAGCTGTGCTTGAAGGAGGCTGTTTTACGCAGTGGTTCTGAACAGCATTTGCTCGAATGTTATTTTAGTGTGGGGAAGAACAGGACTCACTGTACTCAGTGCTGCATGAACGGAACACGAGACACTCCCTGACCTAAGTAGCTTAGTCCAGATTGCTTGGTCCCTGTTATTGTACCAAATGAATGGGCAAAAGAGTAAGGAAGGAACTGCAAAGAGGTTTGGTTTTTTTTATGACAGTCTAGTTACATTGGTCAGATCCTACCTTCATCCTAATAAATGAAGAAAACCTACATAACTGCCAAATATCACCTGTATACCCTCTTCTCTGGAGCCTTTTGGCAGAAAAAAAAGAACACAGCCTGATGAGTAGGAGATAATTCTTTTGGGTTTAGAGGCAAGACTTAGAGTTCTTTGAACAGTCTTCCCCTGCTTTAACCATTTGAGAGTGTACAACTAATGCCTGTTTTTTGTTTCCCCCCCTCCAGTGTCACACGCTCTGACTACCTGAACACCTTTGAGTTCATGGACAAGCTCGCTGAAAACCTGAAGCAGAAGCTGGCCTCTCTGCCCAAACTTTAAGGCAGGGGTTCTACTCAAGCTCCCCTAGCAAGGTGTCTCCCACTTACATGAGAGTGTAAGTGGCACCATATCATGCTTTGTTGTGCTTCTTTTAGGATGTTCTTCATCTTTGGCCTCTGGCATTTTCACACTCTTTGGCAGATACTCCTCATCAAAATCAACTCTTTGCCTAATTACTCTAGTTTTTCTGTTGGTTTTCTGTCTGATGCTCTTTCTGCTCACACTTGAGTCCTCCTGCAAAGCACAGGCACTTGAAGTCTCTTTCCTGAGGAAAAGCAAATTTTGTGGCCTGGAATCACCTGAGGGAACATCATGACTTGAGAAGGTATGAACTGGGCTTTTTAATAAACTCTCCATATTTTGGATCTCTTAACCTGTAGCATTAAGTCACCACTTTCAAGACTGGGCAGCTGTGCTAGATTCACCACAAAGGTACTTTCAAGATCTTGGACTCCATCAGGGCAGCGGGAATGGTGCTCCACACTACAGTCTTTATTCTTGCTGTCAAAAGCCCACACATAAGCCTTTTGTCCCACCTCACAAACTTCAGACTCACTAGAACAACATGTTGCAACTTTTGGCTGAAGAAGCTTCTTTGCATTTTGAGCACGCTCTTCACCTTGAGATATATCAGGACTACTTTTTGCACTGTTTTTAATTGCACTTGTTTTCTTTTTTCCTGTGCTTGCTTTTTTAACAGTCATTTTCTCACCAGTTCTAGGTTTTCTTAACAGGCTCCCTCAGGGGTATAAAAACATTTACCCACGATTGCTCACAATGTACTTGCTGAACTTTTACAGACAGTCTCACTCCCCTTAGATGTGAAACTATGCCAATATATAGATGATATTCTAATTGGAGGAGATTCCCATGAAAAGGTGGAGGAAGCAGCAACAGTGTGGGAAGCATTTCATGAAAGAGGAATTGAAATTCCACCTGAAAAATGTCAAGGACCAAATAAAGAAGTAAAATTTTTGGGTACTTGGTGGAGTGCAGTCAGTGCAGCACTTCCTCCAGACACTTTAAAGGAAATAAAACAAATACAGATGCCCCAAATCAAAGAAAGAATTACAACAGTTTGTGGCAACTTTAGCATATTGGAGCAAACATGTACCTGGATTTTCTATCATTGCTGGTATATGTGGCACTTTATCACGCTTTGTTGTGTAACATTTCAAACACTAGACAAAAAATGAACATAACACTTAAAATTTTTAAAGATCATGTTTTTTTAAACCCCTTGAGCTGCTGCCCTAGGCCTTACTTTTGCCAAGCAGAGGAATGTGATACTGTTCAAGTTCAGTGTGGGTCTGGACTCCTAACAGCACACCTGAGGTTTCTCTCTGTGACTTTGATCTGTGTTTCTGTTATTTCTTTATCTCAGTCTGAAAGCCAGTCTGTGTCACATCTCTGGTCAAACTGGCGGTGAGCTACTGTCCAACTGACCTCAGAAATCAGAGCCGTCCTCCTCTCTCCAGTACTGTCCATGAGTATAAGTGGGTTCACAGGGCTATGCCAGCTCTGTTGCAGTCCCTCGCAATTTATCTTTCAGTGCCAACAGGAGCAGAGTATCCTGACACTAAGGGATTTGGTTCCATTGCTGGGGTCAGGACTGTAGCATTCAAGAAGCACTTAGTAAATGCTGGAAACAAGCCTTACAGGCTAAGATCCTATTAAAGTCATGCTGCAGTGTCTAAATGCAGGCCCTGCATTTAGTTATGCTCCTTCTGACTGGATGTGAAGCATAGGAACTGTTATCTCTTCTCCCCTCCCCCAATTCATAAAGGTGCAAAACTTCTAATTTTCTGGGCTATTACTTACCCTTTCTGTTGTGATATAGCATCAGATCATGACTGTGAAAAACTATTCCATCCATGGTTTTGTGTTCTGGGTTTTTTAAGGAATAGTTTTAGTTCAGACTAAAATAAAAACCAACTAACATTCTTTGTGTCTCTCCTTCCTTTGTGTGATTAGCAGATACTGGGAAATTCTGCCTCAGAGAGACAGTCCAGTAGCTTTTGGCACAATCCAGTACAGGCTGGGACAGACTGTTGGAACGTGGTATAAGCACAAAATAATATCTCCCTTCTTAGAATAGAGTTTTAATTTGTTCTGGCCCAGGTAAAGCTGTGACCTGTAGCGTGGTAGGCATCAGGTAGTGTACAGGAATTTAAAAGGTACCACTTCCATTGAAATTTTATTCTGGGACTAATAGAAACTGATATATCACCACTTGGCAAAACAGAAGCTGGTTAGACCTGAACTAACTCTGACCCTGCACAGCTCACAAGCTAAAGGTGGTGATTAGGACAGAAATGCCAATGTTAGACTAAATGAGCAAAACACATTAGGCATGTGTGTACCAGGGTGAATTTATGCTGATACTTTTGGTCTGTGTTTGGCCCTGCCACCTGGGAAAGCTTTGCTCCTTCCCTGGCAAGTTATGGGAAAACAAGCACTGATAAACGGGAAAGTTGTCCTTGAAGAGAGCTTCTTGTATAAACTGTTTTAATTGGTATTCTGTGATTGGCTAGTTATCCTCCAAGGTCACTTGAAGGAGAGATTGAGGAGGAGGATGAGGAAGGCTCAGCCCCAGACTCAATTAAGAAAGACCCCCAAAACACACTGCGTGTGCGTGAGGGGATTTCCAAAGTTCTCATGCGTGCGCAGAAGAGATGCACTGACATAACCAGGAGGTGGGACTGAGGGCCTCGGGCTGGCTGGTGCTGGCCACACCTAGGGGGGTTGTGGCCACTTAATTAATTGTATAAAAAGCAGATAGTGCTTTCTTGGAGAGGGTTAACTTCACACTAAGGACAACGTTGCCTTTGGCAGGGACGCTTGCCAGTTTGTGAACTTACGGACTCCCCAAGGATGCAGCTTCTGCTATGGGTAGTTATAGGCATGCTAGGTTGGTAAGATAACTTTATGGGCAACAGCTGGGTAACTGGGGCTTATTTCTCTCCTCCTTCCTCCCTTTTGGGTTTGTTCGTTTTCTTGGCCGCCTTTTGGTAATAAATATTGGTTTTTGTTGAGCTAGCAACGGTGTCTAGTTTTTCACGTTCCAGTATATCTCACACCTTTCCCTATTACAATGTGTTTGAAACACAGCTCTATAACTGCTAGGAACTGTCACTATACCTTTAATAGGAATGAATGCAGTCTACAATTCTGTTGTCAGTACAAGCACATAAGACATAGAGCTGGAAAAAGCCCCACTTCTGATCCCTAGAGGCAATGAAAACAATTACTGGGAACAGCTGGAGATCCATGTTCCCGCCTGGCTTCTGACATCAGTAGTTCAACACAGTCAGGCAGGTCCTACTACAACAGCACCTCTAACAAATTCCCTGTTATTTATTGTTCCTACCTGGCTTCCAGAGTTACAGAGTACCAGAGACAGCTTGGTACCTTTGAGGAAGCTGAACAAATAAGAGGGCATTTTTAAATCTTATGCTTTTCGTTTGCTAGTTTTAATGACTCTCTACTATTACTTATGTATAAGCAATGTGGTAGCATTTACCCAACTGCAGATGACACTCTTTTCCCTCTGTACTAACAAAGTTTCCATCTTCTGGAGGACTCTGCAGAGTACAGCAAGACCCAGTCTATCCTCATGAACTGATGGATGTTGCTGAAGTGCTAAACAGAAGCAGTAAGTATGGTCAGAAGAACAGAGCATCCCTCTCCTTGCTCTGCCACAAAGAAAGAAGAGACAATTTTCCTGCTTCCAAGGGGGCACATTTCCTTCCTGTTAACAACCAATACGATCCTTTCTTTTCCCAACCACTCCCTCAAACATTTGTTATCAATAATCTTCAAAGTTAGATAGCAGTAGACCCTGAAAAAGCAAGTGCTGGAGGCCAGCGGGTGCTCAGTCTGCAATGGAAGAGTACAGGCTTTCCTGAAACTCAGCTGAGTACTGGAGTACTGTGTCCAGCTCTGGAGTTCCCAACTTAAGAAGGCCACAGACCTGTTGGAGCAAGTCCAGAGGAGGGACACAAGGATGATCAGAGGGCTGGAGCACCTCTCCTATGAAGACAGGCTGAGAGAGCTGGGGTTGTTCAGATGAAGAGAAGAAAGAGGAGAAAGAGAAAAAAGGGGGGGGGGGGGGAAGAGAGACGGGGGCCCAATCCACTCCCTTTTATAGTTAACCTGACACACATCTCTTATGTAACACTAGATTTTCTGTGCTTTTTTGTTCACACATGCAAAACCAGCCCTTTTCCAGGAAGTGAGCTGGGGGGAGGGATTGGGCACAAGACTCAAGGCGGAGCAGGGAGTTGGCTCAGGACAGCGCTGCCCCACCTCTGCAGGACCCTCTCTCCAATCACCTTTCCTGTAACAATACTCAAAATGAGACAAAACATGCATAGGTCTGGTCCTCTACCTCACCCAGTGCTCAAACATTCCTAAATGTTGGTTGCTGTCACAGTTTAAGCCCAGATGGAAATCATGCACCATGTAGCCGCTTGCTCAAACCCCTATTTCTTCCCCCAGTCACCCAGTGAAATGGGGAAGAGAACTGAGGTAAAACTTGTATGTTGAGATAAGAAAGTTTAATAACTGCAAATAAAAGTAAAAATACAATAATAATGGTAATTAATAATAATAACTAACAATAATAAAAAGGAAACAAACAGGTGTTACATAATGCAATTGCTCACCACCCACTGACCAATGTCAAGCCCCCCTTCCTGAACCCAGACTGGCCACGCTTCTAGGTATATAGTTAGAATAAATACAACTTAGCAAAAAACCAAAACATCAGTGTGTTAACAGCATTACCATTCCAAATCCAAACACAAAACTGTAAGAGCTACTAAGAAATTAACCCTACCCTAGCTAAAACCAGGACAGTTGGGTAGAGGGCTCATATTCCACTGTAGCAAGTTTTATATAGCAGACTAAGGGAGAACGCAGGAAGGAAGCAGAAGCCAGTGAGCAGCTAACCACACAGAATGTAAGGGCTGTCTGTGTCCATCATTACAACAGACATCCACCCAACACTTTCCCCACCCCATGAGTCCCAAAGATTTCAAAACAGAAGAAATCTGCAGTGCAAAGCTCAATTCATTGAAGCAGTCCTTTGGCTGCACTGATTGGAATAGTTCAGCTCTCTGGTCAGCAACCTCCATCTTTGCTCTGGCCTCTTCAATTGTGGCTGGACAGAGAAGCTTCTTGGAGGTTGCCTATTCAACTGTTATTTTCATCCTCACTCGTTCCTGTTGTTATAAACTTGCCTACCTTGGCACTGGGACATCCTTCAGGAAGCCATTCTTCTTCCTCTTTCATCTTCTGGGTCCTTCCCTTGGCTTTAACAGGATTCTTTTTTCTTCTGCAGCGAAGAGAGCAGAGGAACGCAGTGTCTGTAAATGGGTCGCCCTGCCTCAGTTTACTGCAAAACCAAAAGGATTACATTGAGTCATCAAGGATTCCTTGAAAACTTGTATAATTTCAGTCCCCAAAGTTTCTGATTTTACTGCAGTGCTTCTCCTATAAGATGATTGAGTGGTACAGTTTGTTCCTTGTCCATTACAGGGTACCTTCTGACCCAATATAACCAGCTATTCAAAGAAAGTTCAAACTGTGACACTTTTCAGGGAAGAAGCATAGTACTACCCTGTAGCATAACAACAAAGTCATTATTTTAGGAGTTAAATGATTCTGTCCAATAGCCATTGGATGTACTGAATCTACAGTTTCTTAGGGAAAAGATGCAGCTGTTTGTTTAGAAACTCATATCTGCTAGAAAAAGTGAATATAGATAAGCCTGCTCTCAGGAGGAAAGCACTACTCAGGTGTGTAAAACTTTATCCATCGCAGAATACAAATGAAACCAAGGCTTTTGCTGAGCCATCTCTATCTAGTCTGTACTTTATCCTCATGTTCCTACCTCAGTAGCACTGGAGTACCACAGATGCCCATTTCAACAAGGGAAATAACATCTTTGGTACCTTGTTACCAGAAGCCTACACATCCATCCCGTGATGATGCAGAATTTTGGCATAACCACACTGTGGTAGAAGAGAAGGACCACAGAACACAAAGAGTAAGAGCAACTTAAACAAAGCAACAGAGGATCCAGCCCTGGAGGGTGAACACATGAGAGCAGAGCAAGTGTTACAGCATGGGAGCAGTCACTGGAAGGAATAGTTTAAAGCCCAACCTGTTGAGTTTTGGTTCTGTATAGCAGGCTGGGTTCCGTCTCCGCCTGGATAAGCGCCCTGATACTTCTTCTGAGGTGGAGCAGGACAGAATCCTGGTATTGTTCAAGTCCTGTAGTGGTCTGATCTCTGCAAAGGGAGACATTCACATGAGTTGATCAAAGTGATTCCAAATAATTTCCAGATATCCTAAGAAATAACAGCTGCCAAATAGAAAGGACTGCATTACCACATTTCTCTGAACACTGCACAAACCTGAATCCAAATCACATTCCCTCTAAACTCAGGAGACCATTTTAATCCAAAAATACCAGACCTGCTCCTCAAAAGTCAGCTCATAAATCAAATTAGGTTCCTCAGTGAAAAAATACAGATTACTAATACTAATTGTAACAAATGTGGATAGAGCCTTCCTAAATCTTCGTTTGCAAAGCCTAGCCATGATGATGAATACTGCCAGTATCATGGGCCCTGGTGTAGTAGAAAAATGATACAAAAAATATATTTGATAGTTGTAATGCCCAGGAGCTTACAGCCTGGAGGAGAGAGCAAGCTTATGGCACATAAACAACCTACCAGCAACTCACCAACTTCTAGCAAGATAAGACCACGCCAATGTTCACTGCAGCTTTCAAAGTGAAGTCAGAAAAAAGGAGGGCAGGAGAACAAACTTACTCCCTCCCTACAAAGTACAGCCCACTCTAGTTGTAACAGGCCTGTTTGTCAACAGCTACAGAAAGAGAAACCCCATGAAATTACTCTCTTTACTGAGCATCCACTTATAGCAAACTCCTCAAAAGGATCAGCTTAACTACTGTATTACCAGCCAAGGGATACACCCTCCAAATTCTTAACAAAAAAAAATTTAAGGTAGCTCCCGATTAATTTCCAGTGAAGATCTCACCTAGAGGTATGAAATCTGAAACCTTGCAGCACTAAACCACTTTGGACCAAAAATTTGCCATCTTCTTCACATTCTGTGCCCAATAATGCTGACTCCAGTAAGCAGGGTCAGCATCAAATTAGACTTTTCAACTGCTTGAGTAGGTGATTTTCTAAATTAATATGCATGCTCTGCAGATAACAGTGGTAAAACAAGACTTGCAGCACATGCTGCTAGTCTTTCCCAATATCCACAAGTGGAAAAAACGGCCAGCAATTCTCATAGGAATGCTGATAAACTAGAAGCAAATGCAGCCACAGAAATGACTGGCCAGCACCAGTGGAAGCATAAATGATCAGACTGGAGACTGATCTTTAACTCTGAAAAAAAGAAAAGAAATAAAATATAAGCATTTGCTGCATGGATTCTTTCCTCTCATCTCCAAACACAGGAACCCTCCCCAGCCTACCACCTACCAGGTTCCTGTGAAGGTGAGCTCTGAGAACTTGACTGAGAACTTGTTTCCCTGGGTATTTCCTCTGCAGTCTTCTCCTTAAATATCAGGGAGTTTTTCAGCCAAACAGGGGATTTTTCTGGCATTCTGTTGCCCTCAGCACCCAAGCTCTTGGAAACTAGTACTTCAGTAAGCCTGGAGCTGACAGGCAAAGCTGCACAACTGGTCATAGAGGAGGATTCAAGATTGTTAAAAAGGTCCATAGGAGTATTTGTAAGTGATATCTCAGGTATCTGCTCCTCCAGGAAGCCATCTGGCTCAGACAGCAGATCTGTAATGAAGGAAAACTTCCCCATAGGGACAGTTTGCTTGGGTGCACGTTCCGTTGAACTTCCAGTGAGAACATCGGCACCATCACTTTGTCTGGCCAGGGTATCAGACTCTGCAGGTCTAGAGTTGTTCCTCTGAGGCTTGGGTTTGCAATAGGCTTTTTTTTTCAAATCACTCATGTTGTTGTCAACATTAGCTTGCCTTTCTTCTTGAAGGCCCCTTGTCTGTTTTTTATTGCTCTTTTGATAGTTCTTAGCAGCTCTGGGGATTTTGCTAGCTTTGATCCCAGGAACTGACCTGGGAGGTACATTTTCACCCCCATCATATTCTGTCTGGACGCAACCCAAGTCTCCTGCAAGATCCAAAGGATGGATAATGTAAGTTTTCCTGCTACATTTAACATTACCAGGCAAATCCTTTGTGCTCTCCTTAGCTACCCCTTGAACATCTGTACAGGGCCCAGAAACATCAACTTCGTTTCTCTGATCACAATTGCTTAACCTGACAGTTTTTCTCCTTGTCTGGCTTCTTTTAGGATGTTCTTCAGTTTTGGCCTTTCGTATTTTCACACTCTTTGGGAGATACTCCTCATCAGAATCAACCACTCGCCTAATTACTCCAGTTTTTCTGTTGGTTTTCCGTCTGATGCTCTTTCTGCTCGCACTTGAGTCCTCCTGCAAAGCACAGGCACTTGAGGTCTCTTTCCTGAAGAAAAGTGAATTTTGGGGACTGGAATCATCTGAGGGAATTTCATGACTTGAAAAAGTATGAACTGGGCTTTCTAATAATCTCTCCATATTTTGGATCTCAAAGATAGGTCCCTTCTTAACCTGTTGCATTAAGTCACCACCTTCAAGACTGGGCAGCTGTGCTGGATTCACCACAAAGGTACTTTCAAGATCTCGGATTCTATCAGGAGAGTGGGAATGGTGCTCCACACTACAGTCTCTGTTCTTGCTGTCAGAAGCCCCCACACAAGCCTTTTGTCCCACCTCACAAACTTCAGACTCAGTAGAGCATGTTGCAACTTCGGGCTGAAGAAGTTTCTTTGCATTTTGAGCACACTCTTCACTTTGAGATATATCAGGACTACTTTCTGCACTGTTTTTAGTTGCGTTTGTTTTCTTTTTTCCTGTACTTGCTCTTTTAACAGTCATTTTCTCACCAGTTTTACGACTGCCTTTGCTTTTAACCTTTATAGGAACAAACTCAGGGACTTGGCTATAGGTGGAGTCCGTTTCAACACCACACTCAGTTTCTTTAGCCTGTGGCTGATCACAGAAAGTCTCTTTACCCACAGATTTCCTATCAGAAATAACATTGGTTTGCGTAGGTGAAGCCAGGGAGCTGGGTGATTTCAGCTGTTGCTGTGTGTTGTTGTTGCTGGAGCTGCTGCTGTCCTTTGTGATACTACACAAAGCAGCCTGAGTGGAACTGACACGCGGGAAGATACCCACACCAGAAGATGGAGTGCTTGTAGCAAATAGGGTGGAGTGCTTTCTCCTCTGAGTAACGTGCCCTTGTGAGAGACAATCAAGGAAATGTTTTGCCATCTCATCAGCCTCACACGAAAGACGATGACTTTGCCAGGCAAGCGCTGGGGAACTGTTGGGGTTTTGTTCGGTGGTGCACAAGACCTCTGTTGGAAAGACAAAATTCATTCCTAAGGTGGAGAAATGCGGCAGGCAAATGCCAGCTTTCCCCATACCAAGAAAAGCCTTGCCCCACACACTGCCACAAATCCAGAGCATAGAAAAACATGATTTTGTCTCTACAGAGACTCCCCAAACTTTCTGTGTAACAGAATTGCTCATCTGGCTCCCCCTCTGAACAAAAAGACATTCCAAAGCAAAATCCCGTGACCTGCGATAATATTTAGGAACACTCATGATCCATATAAGAGTTATTACTTATATGGTAAATCCACAAGGAAAAGTTGTGCATCTAGTCAGATCCTACACCTTCAGACATTTCTGAAAATCTTATGCAAGCTCAGTGCCTATTGCTCAAAAAGCCTGATTTGCAATCTTGAACTATTGCAAACATGCCAAATATCCACAGCAACACATCCCATTCTGGGATATGAGTAACTACAGCAATAACAGCACCAGGGAAGCATGCAGTTCCTACCAGCTATTGGAGTTATGGTTAGGAGCTAACTGGAACTCTGGCACTGCACTCATGCATTTCTGAGCACAGATACACAAAGTCATACCAGAAGAACAGCAAAAGATGCAAATTTACCTCCAAAGATGCAAGAGTCATGAAAAGCCTCCTGCGTTTCCTTTGTTTCAGAGAACTTCTTCCCATTCTCTTCCTGGTGGGATTGAGGTTCCTCAGCATGCTGTGGTGGCAAAGTGTCTTTGGAGGCAACAGGCACAATTTTCAGGGGCTCATTAGAAGCAGGTCTCTGAAGTTCTCCTGAGGATGTTTGTACTGCTGTGGAGCTGCCACCTTGCCGTCCTGCATCACACAGCTTGGAAATGGGCACCCTCATTGGTATCCCTGTAACCCTGGTGAGAAGGAATAACAGCAATGGAGCACATTCCATGTATATGACAACCCCAGAATCCAGCAGAGTAACTACAGCTTTCACCTCCATCAGTTGACAAAATATATTTCTCCAGTCTTCAAGTGCTGAAGAACACACACTGCCCAAGCAGGACAGATTTCCCACTTTTGGGCAAGCACAACACATAAGGAGATCACACTGCTGTGGACACAAAAGTAGGAGAAAAATACACTGAGGGAACAAGGAAGTAAAGGCCTTTCAGCACACAGGTTGTGACCACACATTCACCTTGCTGTGGAACACCAACACAGCTGCCTGATGTTATGGGTGTGGGCAACTCCAAGGACTCCCCTGTGCTCTGAAGGGAGACTAAACAGAGGAGAAACAGAACTTCAGATACATTTTAAGAGATCCTGCTCTGATCATTTTTCCAGAATACAAGTTTACATCATACAAGCAGGTGACTATTAAGCATATATATATGTAACAAACAAAGTGGCCAGCTATGGCATTCACTCATTCAAGGAAATCTTGCAGTGCTCACCAGCTACAGGGGGAAAACTACCCAAAAGTAATGCATTCTCAAATAAAAAAGGCAGAAGGACCACCTTTTGCACAGACTTGGCATTAGGACAAACAAGACAAGGAGTGGCAGCAGAAAGACACAGAGTAAAGGAAAACATCAAGCAGTGGAGGTTCAGAAAAGATATCTCACAAAAAACTGGCAACTGGGCACACACATAAAACACAAGAAGTTTAGTATCTAGAAATTCAGGACAAGCTTGCTGATATCATTTTAAGGCCCACCTCAAAAGATGACCATCTGCAATATCATCAGCCCAGCAATATTCAGTCATGCTGCTCTTCTGGTCACTGGGCAAGGATGTAGAATTTGTATCAAACTGGAAAGAAGAGAAATAGAAGAATGGGTTAAAGTTGTTACAATCCTCATGCACAGAAACAGCAGAAACTCAGTTTCACTCTGGAAAGAATGTAAAATGCTGCCAGTGATCCACTCCCATTTAAAATTGCATAAATCATGAAATAAAAAATTATGAAATAATTAGATTCTGTCTCCACAAGATTAAGGATGAAGTTAAACTAGTTCAGATAATTTGAGACTAGGAAGCAGGAATATCTTCCCCATCCACCCATGAGACAGGACATAGGGAAAATGTCCTATTCCCTATCCCAAGTTGCCATGGCAAAACTTTAAAAAAAAAATTGAAAAGAAGTCATAATGTGTCAGAGCAGAAGAGCCTACTGGCCAATACAGCCAACGACCTAGAGGAAAGCAGTTTAAAACCGTAGCCCTTCCAACAGAATAAATTACTGCAGAAATCCTTAACATCAAGCTAAAAACAAGGATGCAGCCAGCATAATTCAAGCGAGCAAATAAAAACAGCTTAAGCATCCAACACTGCAGTGAGCAGGCAACACAAAGCAAAAGATAGAGACAAGCAAAGCCCCCTTCCCAGAGCAGTGTGCTCATGTTTCCCATGGTTTACCTCAGACAGCCGGGCCGTCTTAACTGCAGCCAGAAGATTTTCAAATTCTTTCAAGATATGATTCTGTTGAGGTAATAAAAGAGAGAGAAACCATAAAGACATTAAATTAAAACATCTATTCCAACAAGGATATTGGTAGCTAGAGTAAGAAACTGGGGAGAACACAGCTTGCAAAAAAAAAAAAAAAAGGCAAATGAATAGTGACCTTTTTCATATGCTGAGAATTTGGACCATCAGCAACAGGTCACTCCTCCCAAGGCTGAGATGCTAGTGCTGCATGCCTTGCCTACCACACCTCCCCATGCCAGCCACGTTGCTAGTGCCATACCTGGAAGGAGAGCCTGTGCCGCAGCACAGCGTTCTGGAAGTGGCACTGCTCCACCTCCTTCTGTAAGATGGCCTTCTCCCGGGTGAGCCGCTGTGCATTGGCTTTCTCTGCATTGAGGGCCAGAGCCAATGCTTTATTGTTGTGCTTCAGGGACACTTTAATAGTAGAAGAGTTGTCTGTAAGAGATAGAGAGATATCACACAGAATCAGCATCCAAAGTTTCATCCATGCCTCTTCCCTCATCATACTTCTTCTTCCTCTTTCCAGAACAGCTTTCCTTAGATTTGTATCTCTACAACTCAACAGCCCACACACAAAACCAGCAGTATAATTCCTTCCAGCAACAGAAGTCTCCAGAGAAGAGCAGGAACAAAATTTCCATAACCTGCAACACTTCAGACACCCTCTTCATCCTCAGTTGGTCATGCTCAGGTAGCAAGCTACTGCTTCAATTCTTAATGCATGATAGCATGGTTCAGCTGCTGAGATTGAAAAGATATGCTTCTGGCTTTGAATATGCCACCTGAGTCCTCATCTCTATCCAAAAAGTGGGAGAAAAACCTATTTTCCTCTAGCTGTCCTTGAGCAGATCTAGAGCCATGTTTCCCAACTTCAAAACAATTAAATAAGAGTAATAGAAATATCTAATTTTTTCAAGGTAGTCCAAATTATCTCATGTGCTATCTTTGCATTATTTCCCCCATAAAAACAAGTCACAGTTGGGCTAGCTTCTGCACAGGATTGCATATACACTAAAATACTTTCCCACACCTCTTGCTTTTGCTATTTGGACCCTGAAGACTCTGTTTCCCAAACACAGATGTCTGATGTCATCTGAGATGCTGTTGAGCAGCCTTTGACGCCCCAAGCTGCTGTTCCAAAGGTTCTGTGTTAAACCTGCCAGTCACAGATACTTCAGACACCCTCGGACACCTTGAGTGACACTTAACACTCATTTGCAGGGCATTGAATTCACTAGAAACCCCTCGGGCAGAGAAGCTGCCAAGACTGTCGACCACCGCCACGGCCAAAGGCACAGTTCCAAGCTGATGTAGCTGCCAGCCCCTGCACGCGCTGCAACGCAAAATACACTCACTAATGATTTTCGTTTTGATTTTGGATACAAGCGAGGCATTCAACTTCGCAGTCCTCAAGGCACCCTTTTTCTTCTCCCGCATCCTCTCTCTTACGCCGCTCAGGCTGAAGAAGGACGTGTCGGCGGCCTTCAAAGATGCCATGGCTGTAGAGAGTGACACCGAGCAGGGTTAGCACCCGTATTCCCCGCCAGCAAGTCCTTGGCGGCCAAGACTCGTACAACCCCCGAGCAGCGGCCCCGCGGCCCCTCGTGGCCCGAGTAGCTCTGGGCACAGCCCCGGTGCCCCCCGCACGGATGCCCGGCTCACCTGCAGACGGGGCGGCTGCCTCTCGCCGCGGAAAGGGCCGGAAGGGAGGGCGCAAGAAGGAAGAGGAAGCCCTGCCCGCCAAGCGACTTTTGAAAGCGAGCGGGCCGGAGGGCAGCCCGCCCCTCGCCCCGCCCCGCGAGATGGCGGCGGGAGGGGCGTATTCGGCCCGCAGTGGGCGCTCTGTCCGCCCTCACGGCGAAGGCGGAACCCGAAACTCGCCTTCCCGGCCGCCGCGGCCCCGCTGCCCTTCGGGCTGGAAGCGCCGAACTTTGAGGCGCTGCTACTGCCACGTGCCCCTGCCCCACGGAGCTACACCGCTCCTGGAATGCCTCAGAAAAGCCCGACGGTTGTTTTGAAGGGCGAATCTCACCCAAAAAATGAGGGTTGGTTCATGCAGCTTTCACCTGACAGTCACGTTTTACTGTCTATTAAAATGATTTTTTTTCTTATGTAATTTTCACTTCAGCCCAAGTTAATGCACTGTTTTCCAGACACCCTTGAATTTGCCCTCAAGAAGCTGACATTATATATGCTGGTGTGATGACGTTAAATATTTTAAGGAAATGACACATAAGGAAAAAGTAGCCAAATAATTGGAAAAACAATGATTTAGAGTGGAGGTGCAATTTATACCAGAGGTGCCAAGAGAATAAGGCCGATGAAAACGTGTCTACCTATTGTTCCCAAACGGGTTCCTTTAACCCATGTGCTATCGGTTGGTCCCCAGATAGAGTCGAGGTATTTGATTTATTTACATTTCTGCGCAGAAAGAAATGCTGGGGGTCAAATCCACAAAGCCAGCATGATGACTATCAAAACTTTTCACTATTTATACATTTTAGTAAACAAAGACATTAATGTTCATTGGCTACAAGTTCCATAGTTCTCTTATTCATCAGTATTCTATCTTTTATTAGTTAAATGATTCCCTCACTTCTTATACTAATTAGTCCATATACTCTTCTTTTGAATTGGTGGGTTTCATGAGACAACGGTCACAATGTGCCCCTGCCAGAATTATCTTTTACCTAGTTGGGCCTGATTTCAGCACAGTTGATGAATTGGCTTTGTTAGGTTCTTCCTTATCTTGGGAGTTCTGCCAAATGTCCTTGTGGCTCATAAATTCTCCAAACTTCTTTAATGTCCCGCTGGAGCTGAGATCATTGAAGCATGTCAAGGCCTAAGCCTTAGCAAGGCAATTCTACCAACAAATAATTTATCTTTCTAACACCTGGACATCACACCTTCTGCCACAGGCACATGAATGATAGCCCTTTGCAAGAGTCCTGAATCCTACTCCTATTTTATGTGATATTTGTTAATACATTAGCTGATAAGCATTAAATAATGCCAATTATTAAATAAATTTGTTCACTCCAACTTAATTAAGTAGCAGATTGACCAAACACCCTCTATACCTGCCCTGAAATCAGACCTGCAGTGACACAATTCTGCAGGGACAATTCTGCAGGGACACACAGCTGCTTGTAGCTTTATTTCTTGCTCTGGGGAAATACACTGCTGTTAAATATGCTGTGGTATGGGAAAAAGACGTAAGTATCCTCTAAGACATATTCTATGCTGCGTGTGTGACAAATTCTACACTTGAGGGGTCTAAACTTGCTTTACTAAATTTATTAAGCACACTGGTCAGCAAATTAAATTAACAGTTGGCATTTTAAAACCAGAGACTCTCTATTTAAATAGTGGAACTCTTTGCCAGAAAACATTGCAGATGTCAATTACTCAAAAATTCAATTTTACTTACTCAAAAAGCGACTGGATAAGTTTGTGAAAGTTAAAAACAAGTGAGGGCTATTGACAACCAATGCAACACTTTTTGCTGAAGAAGGTCCTAAACTGCAGAACAGAGAAATACACTGAGAAAGTTTGATGTCTGCCAGGACATTTCCTCCATCTCTTCCCCAGGCATCCACTAGTGGCTGCTATTTTATCTTTACCTAGGAAGAGGACAAACACAGTGGCTTCCCCTGCCTTGCAATGATGCAGAAGCATTTCTTGCATCTGGGGAAATGGCAGGGGTCAGTTCATCTGAGGGCTAGGGACCAGACTCATTTCAGGAAAGTCCCTTTCTTCATCAGGGTATCACCCTCGCTACATAACAGGAGAGGGGCTGGGTTAGTAGCACTTGGGGTCAGCCCTGGCATGACTATGTTTACTTTGTGAAGGTCACTTTTCCCTCTCATCTGGCCACAGCAGCAGATAAGCCCTGTGTAAGTGTAACTGGTGGAAAGTTACACCTGGCAAGAAGTAGATCTGTGTTTCTCAGAGCAAGAAGCAGCAGCTCTACTGGAGACATGGTTGTCATGATGCCTGCCAGGTGAAGGTCCTCAGAAATCAAATCTAGCTTGGAATGAAAGGTGGGAAGTGCTAAGCTTGGTGCTCCTTTTGCCGTAGAATAAATGAGAATGGAAAATGAAATAACGAATAGAAAGCATAACACAAATTCTACAAATACCAAGTAGACATCTTCCTGGAAAACATCTATGTCTCATGATAATACATTTCCTTTTATGTTTTTTTGGGCCGTCACAAAGAGGGGCAACATTATGTTCATTCTCATAAAATCATTCCTATTTTTTACTAAGAAGTCAGTTAATAACAGAAAAATTACATTTCCAAGAAGAGGGATGGCTCATTCCATTCAAAGCTACAGCCTACAAACTCTCCTAATCTACAAAATCCAATAGCTTCTCACTGACTTGCTAGTCATCATAATACATTGGCTACCATCAGCAATCCCGTGCAAGATGTGCCCTGCCTCCATTGGAAGGACGACAGTGGGGCTTAGAACATCATGTTGGGATTTTCTGACTGTTAGAATTTCTCTCGATACTGTAAGCAAAAACATAACATAGATGAAAGAACAAGTAGCAGCATCCTTGCTATATGCCATAAACGCTGGAAATGGAATTGTAGATGAGCTCTTGGCAGGTATCAGGTCTAGCCTTTCACCATTCCATTTGGTGGAATGCTGAAACAGTAGAAGCTGGTATTTTCTTTTACAAGGAATTAGATCTGTCAGAAAACCTGGTGAATAGTCTCTGCCTCCCTTGTTAGCGAGTCTTTTATGTTTCCAACTAGCCACTCAGCAGTGTAACTCAATGCCTAGAAGTGTATTAGGATCATCTAGCTTGAAACTGATAACCCAAGCTGAAGGTGCAGGTTTAACCTCTTCTTTGTGATGGTTTTGGTTTGTTGTTTGGGGTTTTTTTCTTTCAGTTTCTCTCAGGTCAGCAGCATTGTTTCTAAGCAACATTGTTTCTAAGCAGCAGTCCTGTATGAAGCCATAGCCTAATTTCCCTGGCACACAAAGGAAGACAGAGGCAAGAAAGGAACAACAACATCAAGAGGGAAATCCTCCTCATAAATACCTGAAGTCAGAGAGGCTCCAAACCCAGATCCTGAGGCCTATTGCAAAAGTTGACACAGGTAGTGCATGATTTCTTGTGTACATGTATGAGAGGTAGAATAGGGGAACAATATTCAGCAACAGAGAGTTTGTGTATTATGGAGCAAAGGAGTGGAGCACGTGCTCCACGTGCATGTTACAGTATATTGGTAGGCCAGGTGCTGGCTTATCTCTTTGCTGTTAGTTCATCTTGCAGCCTGTCCTCTTCCCTGTTTCTACCACATAGATCTGGTTAACAGACACACAGTGGGGAGAGCAAGCCTTGTACTAAGAAACCTGTAAGCGGCAGCAGGTCAATAGCTTGGATTATATGAGAGATATACATCACTACCTTGGGGATGCAGGCAGCCTGCAAGCTGATGCTCAAGATTGATGCTTAATCTAAATGGGTTCGTCCTGCCCATTTCCCATTACCAAACTCTTTACCGTCACTCTCAGTACTGTTCATGTTGTCTTCTTTCTTGACTAAATTTTTGTCAGTTTCTATTTTAATCCTACCTTGGAAATTATTTTGGCTAGATTTTTGTAGGGGGTCTCCAAGTGTCACGTTCCCTTTATCTGTTTTTGAGATTTGTTCACTGGCAGAGACACTTGGTTCTCTCCTAGATCCCACTGAGCTTATGCTACAATGACAACTAGAATATGGAAAGAAAACACCTGAAGAAAAAGATTGAAAAACTCCTGTAAGTAATAACTGCCCACAACTGCTTTCACTGCACTTGAGATTGGCTTGTTTTCATTGCAAAGGGTTGTATGACTAGGTGGATGACAACTCTCAAACCTTTGTCTTCTCTTGCTGGAGAGTGTAAATAGACTTCTTTTGACAATTTCTTGCATGCAGTCTGCAGTGTAAGCCCTGACTGCACATGTGACAATAGAATCATAACAGCCCAGAACTTGCTCAGTGGAGCAACCAGAGAGGTGCAGAATTCCCCCCTTGCAATGCATCCAGGGCAGCTGCTGTCTGTAAGGGGTCTCCTAGTTCATGCTGCAGTGTCTCATGCTCGTCAATGCAGGATTGCCCAGCAGACAACTCCTCGGGGATGTAAGCAATGTCCCCTCTATTCCACACAAATCCTGTGCCCATCTTCTCTAGGAATGCTGGCATGGATCTCTAGTACTTCATCTGAGGAAAGATTGCAGAATCAGGCCTCCTTTGAATGAGAAGAACAAGCACCAGTGAAGCATCTCTTTCATTCTCTGTACAGTGAAACTCTTCTGTGAGTCCCCAGACTTTAAATAATGGTTTCATATTTCTTCTTCCTATTTTGGAGCCTTTGGAGAAGACAGCAGTGTGGTTTGAAGGAAGCTAAGATTAGCAGAGATGCAAAAAACTAACAGCTTTCATACTTGGGAACTATCTGTGAGAAATCCTGCAGCAGACTCCTAGCCCTGAATCATAGTGAATTTAGCCTTGGTCTTGCAGTATCTTTAAAGTCCTCTATTACATTTCCTATGCACTGGTTTGCTTAGAACCAGCTGTAATTTAGACTTATTTCCTTGCTTTAAGGGGAGATTATGTTGGCATCAGACTACGAGAAAAAGAATTTGATCCAAGAGGACAAAGGCCACCCACCTTTCTAGATGACATGGTAATCACCACAATTCCTACTTCCTATCCTCTTTAACTGCGGGGCTCCTGAGAATTCTGAAGGATGGCTATTTGGTACAGCTAAGTAACCTATCCCTACAATGATAAATAGCAGCCCATTACTGAAATGAGTACCTAAACTGGCTGTGAATAGCACCTGGGTATAATGTATCCAAGATAATTCAAGATTTTGTTGATTTTTTTAGCAAGAAAAAGCTATTCACAGAAGACATTTGATAAAGTTAAGTCAACTAACCAAAGATTATTCTTCACAAGCCAAGTCTGTTGGTGCATAACAAAACAGAAAGTCTTCCTGGATGTATTTTAAACCTCTGAAACCTCATCAAGTGTCTTACAACAAGTGAGGTACCCAGTTGGTTGAGGCAATACTGGGCACAGCTCAGGTTTCCCTGCATTACCCGGGTCTTTCTGTCTTCCCTCAGTCAAGCAATTCCAGTCAAACAAAACAAATAGGATTCTTCTGTCTTTCCAGGTCCATTACAACTTAGCCCTCAGTGTTGCTTTACTGTGGCTTAGTGACTTGGATGCTCCAATTGCACTGACAAGAGAGAAAATGTGAGTATTGAAAAGCTGAGGTCCTGCTATTTGGGTTACACCAGTGTGAAAATGAGGTAAAAGCAGCAGTGAATCGACCCCAGGACTACTTTTTGCATTTATAACATGAGAATAATAATCTTTTTGTTCAAAACACCATGCAGGAGCTTTGCAGCTCGCAACAAATACACATATCCCAACCGAACTGAGAGAGAAGCTATGATATTATCTTCATACGCTGGAATATTAATGGTAAGAGCACAAGAAAGATGGCAGTATCTTTTATTCTATGGCATATAGAATAGAATAGAACAGAACAGAACAGAATAGAATAGAATAGAATAGAATAGAAAACTCCCTGTACCCCAGATGTCGTTGTTCATCAAAAGCACAGTATACAGACAGTGCAAATATTACAATTCCATTCCATTTGTATCAAGTAGCCATTAAGTTTTGCACAGTCTTAGAAAACAAAGTAGTCACTTTCAGTAGGTGTGTATATGTTACTTAACTTGTTTCACCCAAGTACAAAATGGCAAGCAAGTTTCAGGATCAGATCTCAATAGATTTGTACCAGCAGTATGAAACAATACCAGAAGTTCATATGAAAGCTGTTTCAGAGATCAAAGGAAGGGGATATGAGCTGGATTTCATTCCTTTACTTGAAAGAATACTACTGCTGAAAGCTGAATCTCTCTTTTACCTGTTTTTTTACCTTTTACCTTTTACTGCTCACAGAACAGCATTCCTGTAGAAGAGATCTTTGAGATTTACAGCATGAGGCCCTCAGCAACACACTGGCAGAGGTCTGCAAATGTGAGTGATTTGGGGTTTTTTCAGCATCTGTAAAGGAAGTGATCCTATAATATCTGTGCCTTTCAAAAAAAATGCTACATTTCAAGCTGAAGTCATTTGCCCCTTTTGCCCCATTAGTAATAGCAAACAAGCTCCAGCCCTCTCTTAGGACAGAGCAAAAAGCTGAATTATTCACCACCTCCTTCTCTTACAGTGTGCCAGGGAGAGGCAAGAAAAGGGCAGCCCAGTTACTCACATCCACACTAAGATGTAACACAGCTCCTGCACCTTTGTCATAATGCTTTACAGAGGAGCATTCCCGCCAGAGTGCTGTTATTACCACTAGTGAGGAGTAGGGGAAGAGGCTATGCAATTCTGAGATACAGCCTGGCATGTGTTCAGAGCAACTTTCTCTAGCAATATATCTTTAGTCATATAATTACCCTTTAAAAAACAGGAAAGGTATTTATGGATGAGGAGGTACAGAGACACAGCAACACGATCAATATGATCAAAGCGATGTCCAATTTATTATTTAAATCAGTTAACTTTTATACAGTTTAGTTTGCTCAGGGTACATGCTCACAAGAAGGTGATTGGATAGCTCAGTCTGTGCACGCTTCTCATGCTCTCAGTTTTTTGGATCTGAGGCTCTGTCCATGCGGCCTAAGATCATACTTGGCATGCAAAGCCTCTTGTCCCGAGATCTGCAGGTGTTTCATTATCTCCAGTTTCTCAAGGTTTTTCTTACTGTAAACATATTATGTTCTCAAACCTTAGACACACAGCTGACAAGTATAAAAATCACATATTTTCACACAGTCTATAAGTATAAACAATACACACTTGTCACTTCCATGGCAAGCAAGGCCTACAGAGTGCAGGAAAAATTGTTCAGAGAAATCTCTCTGTTCCAGTGACAGGTATTATAATCTTTAATTCATGACTCAAGTCACAGGAAAGTATTCCATATGACCCAGCTCCATAATAAAAAAGCATTTGTACTGGAATATATAGATTTTCCTTTCAGTAACACAGACTTTGTTGATGTTTCCCAAGCAACTATTAAAAGTTGATGTGGACTTGTAGTCAGACTATAACAGCTGATTCACATGTAATTCACAGTGCATTTTATTTTATTTTTTTTACCTCAGTCATGCTTAGCTGTAATATTACTGACAGACTGCCACCCGGTGTCCAGAAAGGGCAGAGCTACACCAGCTCACAGTTACATGCAACAGAACAGCCTTGACTGTAACCTCTCTTAGTTTAATTCTTCCATGTCAAGCACTAGATATGTCACTAGATGCCACGTAAGGGCATTTCACAATATGTTATTTAGAAGGAGGGATCTTCTTCTCTGCTCCTGGGACAAGTGGGTGGATCAGCTGTCTCTCCTTTTGCTGTGAATATTACACTGTATATTTTTACTGTCTTGCTTCTTATGGACAGGAATACTTTTCTCTAGGAACTTCCAACCCAGGATATTTTTAGAAATCTCTATTTTGAGTGCTCATCATACACTGCAGAGGAGTGATATTTTCTTGAAAGGTTTCCAGCTACTCATGCTGTTTCCCATGGTGGGGTGTTTGAGTTTTTGCTTGAGTTTTGGTGGTTTTTTTCTTTGGGAGGAGGGGAGGTTATTAGTGGTATTTTTAGCTTTGATTTACATTCTAATGTTATGCAAGCAGAGACAAAGAAAGACATCTCATGTTTCTGTGCACTTGCCTAGATTCTGTCCCTCATGGACTCAGAGACACTTCCTTAATGGTCACAAGGTAGCAAAGTTTAAAAATTTTCTAAAGAGAAAGATAAGCCATTGTTATCAGGATTTCCAGTTTCTGTTTCAGCCAACACCACTGCTTCATTTTACTCATGGTCTTAAGATCATTCCCACCCTAAGAGAAAGGAACAAAAATGCTTTGCTGAGCTGGGAAGCTAAGGATACTTTATTTTGCAAAGCCTTGATTCATTTTAGAGGTTAAACCTACTGTTTTAAACTAACAGTAACTCTTGGAGCTCAACTTATGCTTCCTTAAGAGTCCTAGACTCAAAGAGATGGAATACAGCCCATCTGAAAATTCAGTTTCTGTGGGTATTTCCCACTGAAGTAAAATGGTGGAGATTCCTGTTACCCCTCATCACTTTTGAAGCTTTGGCTTGAATCTCCTTGAAAATCAAGCTCTAGCCTTACCAAGATGTATAGGTACTTAGGGAGCCTAAGCCACATCCTAGTGACATTTAGGATGGAGGTTATAAATGGTGTTCATTTATCCATCAGGACTGCTGAAGCAGTTACCTTAGTTTCTGCTGACCAGAAGAGTATGTCCATTGTCTTAGCACATAGTTTCTGCAGGTACACTAATTTATGAATTGTTGTCTTTTCAGGACCATTGGATTCAACCTTTCAGGTTCTCCCTGCATCCATTTGCCATGCTGACTGCCCCTGAAGCTGCAGAGCATGCCTGGAAGCAAAGTGAGCACATTTCACCCCAACTCCTACAAGGCCAGGGCAGGGGAACAGAGAGCAGCACCAGGCCCAGCAGAGCCACCAAGTTACAGCCTGCTGAGCTCCAACAGCTGCACATGGAAAGGATAGTGAAAACCTTGGTCTGTGCATCTTCTATTGTTGGGGCATGGGGGATGTTTTCTCATTGTAGCCTAGAAATGGCATCTAGCTCAGGCTCCTGAGGTTCACGACAATTGCAAAAGGTGCATTTTGCTCAGGTTGAGGTAAAAAATATGATTACATGTTTCTAGTAGAATCAGCCTTCATGTCTGTCAATCACTTGTTTGTTTTTAAGCTTGGATTAATACTAGAACTTTTGCAAAGGTCAGTTATGCTACTGGCCAGAAAGAGCCACCTACAACTTGCCTGTTTCTTCTCCAAGTGCAGCAAAAATGAGAATAACTGCAGGAGCATTAGAGAATTTGAAGCTGGAACCCCTTACCTCCAATCATGAGCTGACTGCAAGTGAGCCCATGCAGTAGGTCTGTAAACCAGCCTGGTGACACTCTGTAAGCCCAAGATGATACGAGGCTCTTTCTTTCTCCCAAGGCATCAAGTACCAGACAGCAACGGCACATCAAAAGCAAGGATCTTGTTCAGCAAGGAGAGCTAAAAAGGACCACAAGCAACTAGACCCACTGACCAGAGGAAAGCAACATGTTGACAAAGTAGGTCTGAAGAATTCACACAAGCCAGTAAAATAGTGTTTGCAACACTATCACTGGATGTCACAGAGTGGCACTTCAGGACACTTGGAGCCCACAAAGCCTTTCGAGGCTGCCCTTCTCAGTTCTCTTTAGCATGAGATGTTTCATAGCAGCACTAGTTTATAAAATAATGTCAATTCTAAATTGGACTGCAAGCTATTAACAGGAGGTGTCACTCGTGAGCTGGAAAGTCAATTCCAGTAATATTCAATATATACATGGAAAGCACTCTCCTGGCTAATATCCCTGAAAAACATATTCACATTTAGGTTTAAAAAAACCAAGCCTATTGTTACAAAAATTAACAAAAACCTAACTCCATAAAGAACCCAGTAATGTCAGATTAGCCCAGCATGTTCATGACTTAGGTTCTGCCTTTCTATTTGACCTTGATTTGCTAAAGCCTGTTGTTTGCTGCAGCTCCACTGAGCAGCAGAGCTAAGAAAACATTCCAGCAGCAGGGCTGGATTTGATGAACCAGAGTAAGGGTGCTCCTCCACAGCCCTGAGTTCAACATGCATCACATGTCACACAGCAGGAGGGAAGCTGATCTGCCATGCAGTCCCCATCTCTCCCGATGGATTCAGCCCTGCCTGCTGTGCTTGCGCTTATTAACATTTGCATCCTGCAGGGAGCTACAGAAGCAAAACAAGGAATCTCTCCAAGGAAGCCTGGAACAGATTCAAAAGTGAGGAATGCAAAGGAAGCAAAGACATAACAAAACACCTAGACTTCACATACCTCACTTAGTTGTAGGTGAGCTAACTGATGTCTTCTATCTTAGCTTTGGTAATACATTTGCAACTTCTGTTTTGGTTGATTGGTTTGTTTGGTTGTTTGTTTTTAAATCTTAGCAGTCATTCCTTCCTTCCCATCCATCATATCTTACATCCAAGACATTCACTCCTCTTCCCTTAGCCAATTCTCTCCTGCTCCCCTGCCAGCGTGTTGGGAGCTTACATTTTCCCAGTGCATCCCTACTGATTCTCAATGCACCATGCTACTTTTACAGAGGCAAAGAGAGGATGCAGCACTTCAGGGGCAGGGAATACATACTTCCCCTTCTCCACAGTGCTTTGCAACTCCCACACATGATCCAGTGTTGGGCAGGAATGAGCGTCCCTGCACGTGACGCGTGGGTTGTGCCTCTCAGGATGATCACAATTTCTTCAGCTCTCCCCTCTAACCATCCTGCTTTCTTGTTTCAGCAAAGGGATCAGCTAAAGAAAAAGCCTCTCCCTGCAGTGCCAGTGTGGCACTGAAGTCTGTCTTCCAATCCCCATTTGTAGGTCTCTGATGATTTGCCTCTGTTATGTCCATGCTGTGTTGCCAAAGAACACTCCCCATTTCCTAGATGGGCTGTCAACTTTCATCCTTGTACTGACTCTACCTTGGAATATAAGCTGGACATGGTTCTCCTTCCACATCCCTCTCTTCCTCTGTCACAAAGCTTGAGCACACAATATGGAGTGTTTGTATTAGACTCCTTCTACCTAATTCCATAGAAATTTCAGGGCTTGAACTATTTGCTGCTGAGAGGTGTGTTTAACATTAACTGCAGGGTAGAGAGACTTCATTAGGGCTCTTTACATATAAAAATGAAGATTCCCAGATACTTGTAGCCAGGGGATAGGCAGTTATCCAAAGTAGGGTCACATATTGTACAGCTGCAGTAACCCATCTCTTGGAGATGGTCCTGTACTCTAACACAAACTATCTGCTAAAGAAAAAACCAATAAACATTTGTGAAGCAAAACCATTTTTCTCCTTTTCTCCTTTCTGCTGGCTCTGAGTCACTGAGCCTATTTATGGAGATGCCAAAAGACAGCACTACACAAGAAAGCCTGGGAATGGTTAAACTTAATCAGGGATTAAAGGGTCTTTCAGAAGTCCTCATGGACTCAAAGCTTGCTTTCAGCTTACCAGGTTCACAGTGTTTTGTTTTTTTAATATATCACAAATTTCCTGTTAAAACCACCTTTCAATTCTGGTTTGTCCCTGGGGGAAGCCCTCACTACAGCTTGATACATTTAGAAATTACAGATTAACCAGTGACTCTTTGTGCTGATATAGATGGGGCTTCTTAGCCTTACCATGCATCCCCACACTTTCCTTTCAAGCCATGTAAGCCCCAATTCTAGGCCTTAAGGAGTCAGGTGAGAGGGCCAGGGGGAACCTGAGGTAAACAGCAACATCACCTTCTATATTACACAGGAACTCTTTAAGAATTTCTGCAGCATCAGCTGTTTTGGCCTGGTTAGTTCACTCTGCAGGAAGGGAGACTGCTGGAACACACTATCCAATCCTATTTAGTAGTTCCTACCTCTCCTCTATTGTCTGTGTTCACTGCTGAGATAGGTCTACCCTGTCATATTCAGCTCTTGCTTTTTCTTGGAGCTCAGAGCATCCATCAGCTTCTGAGCAGAGGCTTCTGTTCTTGCAAACAAATTCCATAGAACAGTAGGCCAGTGACAGGACCTGAGCAAATTTCCTCCCAATTCAAACAGCACCAGTCTGACCCCTGGAAAGCCAAAACAGAGAGAAATTGTCCTTTGAAATGAGGTCACTACAAGAGGGGAGGAGGGGATATTGCTGCTGAGCACATGAGAGAACAATAGTAAGGGGGTGGTTCAGATTAAACAGCTAGACAGAGAGATTAACATCTCATGACTGTTTTTTGTTCACTGACCTGTAATAAAATAAACAGTAAGACTTTAACAAATAGGTGATTAGCCTTGTTATTCCAGTGCTGTCTTTGCTATGGAGTACTGCCATGGCCTTCACTTTTCTTCGAATAATACTTCCTGGTTTTATAGGTGGGACTGGTGGAGTTAAGAGGAATAAGCAGCAGAAATCTTACTATGCTAATAAGCAGAAAAACAGTGTTTTATTTTCAGAGTGCAAGTCCCTGCCCCTTCGCTACTCCCTCTTCTGTTGGCTGGCTGGTATCTGATTGTCAGCACACAAAACTCAAGCCCAGAAGATCAGACGGTTTGCTGCTCACATGTTCAGACAGCGAGAATTAGGGAGTTGAAAGGTGCTTGTAGATGTGGGCACTGTGGGATTGATGAATGATAGCCTTCTGCCACCTTGACTAAAAATTCCTCCTTTCCTGAGCTTTATTGTCTCCTGAATAATCAAGGTCTTGCTGCAACTGACCAATTAGTCAGGACAACTTCAAACTCTTTTCTCAGCTACGCAGAAAGCGATGGACATAGTTCAGAGCTCAGATGCAATGCTGAGTCATGAATTTGTTCTACAGGACCAGAAGAGACATCTGATCATATGTGCACAGTTAGCACCAGTTGTCACATGCATATGTGCCTACCATTGCACTGCAATACTGTCCACAGTGAGAAAAGTAAGAGGCCATTCCTGATCTGCTCTTTTGAAATACCTGAAATCACAGTACTGAGGCAAGTGGGGAACTCAGCAGGGCATTATCCACTTTTGCTTTGGCAGTGTAGGAGCTGCCTATTGTACCCCAGAGGTCAACTTCAGCAGCAGAACTCATGGTGGCAGCTTGGTGTTGCAATTCCTAGCCCAGTTTATGACACTGAAATCAGATGGTTCCACTCTAACACTCTTGACTGTGAACAGCACAGCAGCTGAGGCACAGACATAGTCTGCCAGACCAGAGATGCTGACTTCTTCAACTGCTCCACACGAATTAGTGAGTCAGAGTCTTTAGACTCCAGAGTTACTAGAGCACTGCCCATGCAAGCAAGCCCAAATTTCCCCCTCATTTCTGCTGCTACAGTAATCCTGACTTCAGACACGTCACTACTGATTCTCTAGCTAGTCCTGAAAATTCTCACTCATTATGGTGAAGAGCTTTTTCCTAGCCAAAATGTCATGTGGAAACATCTAGCATTCATTGCAGAATGGCAAAATATCTGTTTTTTCCAACAGATTGGTTTATCTGTGGGACAAAAATTTAACCAATCTCTTTTTAAAAGCATTAGTTTGTCAGGTTGGGAGGTCAAGTGCACAGGACTGTTTATCTTTAAGAGGCAGCCAGGAGCAACAGCAAATAAAAGAGTGAAATCTATGAGAAAATCAGATATATTTCATCCCTGTAAAACACTGTAAAAGATGCTGGCCTCACAAGGGGAGTCATGGTTGAAAGATCTAAGAATGGTTAGAGGTGCTTAAAAAAGAAACTAGCTCAGGCTGGCTCCAAAAGAGAGTTTGTTTGCAGCAAAGCAGAGTCAGAGGGAACACCAACTGCCAAATCCTGCACTGTCACCAGGTCACCTGCTGTTATGGAAGTGATCTGCCAGGTACTTGCACACAGGTGTTTCCACTGCCAGTGCTAAACACATAGTCCATTTAAGTGAAGAAAGTGCATGATGTGGTTCCCAAAGGCATCAAGGGCTAGACTTCATGGCCTTTCATGGGGATTTGCCAGCAGACAAATATCAAGCCCTGAACAGTGTACTTACAGTAGTACCAGCAATACATAAAGTCAAATACAACAGTCAACCAAACATCATGACAAGGAAATCCAGCAGAATGAAGGCATGTGGTCTGAGGTAACACAGAAAGTCTGGGAGAACAGGGTTGAATATACTAAACAGGACAGGAGGGTATCTAACCTGTTTGGAAATGGTGAGTGCACATTAGCTCCTGTCATTTAATATGGATACAGTTAAAAACAAAATCATTTAAGTGGTTTGTGATGGAAGGCTGTGAAGGTGCAGGTTTGATATGCCCCCATCCATTTCCCCAGAATATACCCTTCTCTTTCTCTTTCCTTTCTTGCTCAGCACTGAAAGCCCATTTCTTTGGCCTGAAATCTTGTAAATGGAACTGTGCTCCACTAAGTCTCCCAAACTTTACCCTGCCCTCCCTCCTTACAGCCACAAACACTCATTTGTTCCACTGGAGGTGGAGACCATGTAGTTGAAAACAGAAGTCTTTAAATAAATTAGACCTACAAAGGTGTTTAGCTGCATGCCAAGTTCCTGATGAATCATGTTGACAAGTTCTTCACATGCTTGAATGAGTTCCCCCAAATACATAAGATTGTAAATCTGGTTTTGGAGTGCAGTAGTTTTGATCTGAAGCCTCACCTACTGCTGATATAAGACATTTGTATAACCAGCTTTGCATATTACATGAAGTAGTTTGTTTTTTAAGAGTCTAAGATTTAGGTGCAAGAAAATGATAATCAGAAGAGAACAAGTTAAGGTTTGTTCCAGCCCTCACCAAGCAAGAAGAAAACAGATGAAAAGTTCCAAAACAGAGAAATATAGTTTTCTGGAACCTACTAGCTGTCCTTTAGTATTAAAGCACTCCTCTTCAGCCTTAAAAAACAATTTTTCTGGGTTCCAGATAGAGAGCAACTTGAGTTTAATGCCATTTCCTCCCTTTGAATTTTTAAACAGGCTTTCAAAGAGAAAAAACTGAACCAACTGACCCAAACTGATTTACAATGTTAGCCAGTAATTCAGATAAGTGACAAACATCCAGTAAGAACCATTTGATTTCAATATTTATAGTCTTCAGGGATACAGCAGTTAATCACACACCAGGAAGAGGCTGAAAGTTTTAATTGCTATTTCCTCCTAACATGCCTATGTTAAAATCTGTACACAGTACCAGGGATTAGTAGGCAAAGGGTAACAACACCACATGAGAATGAAACTTTTCCTGTCTCCAGAGTAAGGCATGTGACAAAGTATTGAAACTGAAGCAAAATTCACCTGCTCTCAAAAAAGCAAAGATTGGGACAAACTTAGGCAAGAGGTAACAGACCCACACCAGAAACTGCTCAGGTCTGGTGAGTTCAATAGCTTTCAGGCAAAGGAGGTTCTGTAAAGAACCATTCTTACACACATATATATGCTTGTACCTATCCCACATTGGGTCAGGTGATGCTATCATGCAACAGCTGATAGCAGCTGAAAGTGTAGTCTACCCCATAGTTACATAGTAATTCACTTGCACACAGCATCAGCAAATGCAGCCCAAACCCCAGAAAAAATAAGTCTCCCATAGTAAATGTAATAAATGCCATAACTACAAAAAAGACAAAACATGAGATCTCTCCACAGGTTAGAATAGTCTCTTCTGTGTTACTCTTTGCAGATACTGCATTAGGACTATGCTGTACAAAAGCAACCACAATGTCTGTGTCTGCACACAGCTCTCAACTTTCATCTCAGCAAACCATCAGAAATGGGAGAGATAAGTGGAAACCCCAGTATGTCAGTACCCTGCTCTGACACAGACACCAGGACAGACTATAAGTCTTTGCAAATGTTTCTATTGCAGATCATTTTCTTTATAAAGAGAAGAGCTTCTGGGGCCACTGCTATGAATGTAGCAGTGACCACCTTGACCTGCAGCCCTCTGTGAAAGAAAGCAATTCTATCCAGGTGAAAAAAGGCAGCTGGATAATTTACAAGAGCCCCAGTTACTCAGGACATGAGTACTTTTTGAAAAGGGAGGCAATTCTCACTTCCAGAAGTGGTTCAGTCTCTGCAACTCCATCGGGTCTTGCCATGTAACGCTACAAGTGAGTTCTGCTTGGCAGAGGATTACAGTTTAAGAAACTGGGTATAGTTTATCCTTTAAGAATACAGTTACAGTCTCTTCAAGCAACTCAAGAGTCAGGAAAAGTTCAGTAAGGCAATGCAAAGTTTCATTGGACACGAAGAAAATAATCTGTTTAATCAGTGCTATTTCCAGGGCCTTTTCATAACTTGAAGATGCAAAAAAAGGTCATGTCACTATTCCTAGGTAGAGAATATCTTCACATCACCTAGGGAAGGGCCAGCAGGGCCAGCTGACATAAACTTCTGCTGTGGGCTGATGTATGCAACTTGCTTATGTCCACACTATCTTATGATTCAGTGATACCAGAATGTGTTAAATCAGCTCACTGATATTTGTCCCAGGCTGTGTCCATCTCCTTGAGATCTCCTCCTTCAATGTCTTAGGTGGCTCTTGGGTGTTGTATGAAATGCATAACTTCAGGGCAGACAGTATTTACTGAAACCTAGGGAATACAGAGGTACCCTTGATTGCAGTGCAGTAAATGCCAAAAACTGTCTCTTTGCAGAGGCCAGCTGACTTGCATTGAGTTATTGCTCACATACTAAGTAAATAGTGAATGCATTCCAAAATTCTGGTTCAAACAAATCTTTCTTCAGTACTACAAACAAATTCAAGTTTTACAGTCCCAAGGGAAATATTATTTCTTTCACATTTTAAGGGGAGAGGGGGGATACTTTTAAAAAATATTCACAGTTAGCCAGCTGTTCCATGGTACATGATAAGTTAAATAACTGTTAAAGGTCTAACTGTATATTGCTAACCCTGGAGGAGGTGTTGGGAAAGGTCTGATTCTTTCATCTAAGTTTTCTCTAGTTTTACAAACTTTGATTTAGCAATAGATTCCAGTTTTATACTTACCAGAGATAACAATATGCAATTGGACCTTTAACAGTTATTTAAATTATCATGTACTGTGGAACAGAAAATACATCCCATTAATAGTTATATCCAGTAAATTACTGATTGAGGAAGAAAAGGACAGAAGTGTGCAGAGGAACTCACAACAAGGTGAACACTGTATTTGACATCAAATTCTTCATGCAAACAAGCTGCTCCACCAATGCTACCACCAATCTAACAAAGCTTTCTAGTCTTATTCCAGCTGATTCCTCAAAAGTTAATTATTCTAGATCCTTAAATCACACCACCTTTATATATAGCATGTTTTAGTGAATTTGTGACTTCATGAACTAGATATTTAGCTGGTGTCAATCGCCCTGCTTCTACTAACTTCAGAGCTGCACTGATCTGTTGCAATAGAAGATTGAGGCAAATCCCTCAATTGCCAGGCTATTCTGCAGGCAAAAAGAATTAAATAAGCATACCAGTGTGGATTAGGAACAGGACAACATCTTGTGCTTGAAAACGTCTATTGCAGATTTAATTATCATTCAAGTAATTATGTATATGCCTACTATTCATCACCAAATCCTGTGCCAGCAGGCACCCTGTGCAATTATGAATAAGAGCCATAATAAAATATAACAAAATACACATCTTAACATACCTCTTCTAGGTAAATATACTACTATTCTTCAGCAAGGTTCTGGAGACTTTTGGAAAGAAAAAGCAGTGCAGAGAGCACAGAACTACTACGACTTTCTGCAATCTTATCTAGTATATGTTCACTTTAAATCATTTCATCTGGGCTTTAAATGGTAGGCTTTGATTTTGTTTTGCCAAGTAAACATTCTGATAATGGAGTCCTTGAATAGAACCAAGCAACTTTTAAAGCAGTGAGGTAGACTGCTTAAAACTCACATCTCTGCTTGCTAATGTCAGAGACCTCATTTAGCCATTATTTCAAGCTCACATGACCCATCAGTTATAGCCAGTTAGTGATCCTCTCCAGCCTTTCCCTGACAACACTGGAGAGGAAAATAGAACTATTCTTTGACCTTCTCATCCTTTCTTTTGTATGTGGGACACCATCTCTACCCTCTCACCTGTCCTTTACTGCATGAAGCAGGCTGTCCAGCTGCTGCAGAGGTTTGGTGTACATAAGAACACCATGCTTTAGCCAGAGGGAAATGGAACATGAACAACTCAGGTCTCAGGACAGAGGTGTGAAAAAGCATGTTTCCTCTTGCTCACAAATTCCTAATATTGTGCATTTATAGGAACTGCAGAGTGTAAGCAATATGTGTGTTAGCATCCTCAGGTTAGTGTGCTAACCCAGGTTTGCAAAAGAACACAGCGATTCAGGTGCAGTATCTACTTGTTTGCTTACAACAGGGAACCAAAATATTTCATTTGTCTTCAGCAGGAATAAAAGAAAGAAAGAACAGACCAGTTCCCCAGACAGCAATTAACACATGCCTGAATACTGCAACAAAATACCAATTAGTGCAACTGAGAACTATGGCTATGCAATGATGTGCAGATTACATGCTGGCATTCCTGTGCTTAAAGGCAAGAATGAACAGAAATAACTATTCAGAGATCAAGGCTATAGGTAGGATGTCTGGATTCTAGACTCTGCTGCATCCTAGGGTTTGGGGGTGCCTAAACCTCTCAAAATGTCTCCACTTGAGACAGAAATGATGACAATTCCTAGTTTTCAAGGACCACTGAGGGGCTGCTCTTGCTTTTGTTTGCAAATGCTCAGAAAATCTCAAGCAGACACTAAGAACAATGGTGCTAGAGGAGAGGAACATGGGGAATTCACAGATAGTATCCAAGTTTTCACTAACAAGTCTTCTAACTTCCTGCAGCTTGCTTTATTGTTGGTAGCAGGCACTACAGTTGCTGGCATGCAGGCTATGTTTCTCTACACAAACACTGCTATTTTCAGACTACTCCTATGCTCGAGTTTTTCTGGGGTGCAAAAGCAGTCAATCTCCACGTAAAAGCAGCTGTCATAACAGCATACTGGTTGAGAAGAGTTGGAACAGATGTAAATAACCAGTCCATGTCTCACACCATGGACACCATTTGTCTAAAAAGATATTTTAGCTCCAGTGTTAAAGATCAACGACAGCCCTTCCTGCATTACACAGTTCATCTGTGGCATAGGGTCCTGGGAGGTGAAAGTTTACAGGACTCAAGAAGAAGCTGGATGGGTTCTTGGAAGACAAATCCACTGAGAGTTATTAACCAGAGAGAAGAAACCTCTTGATCAGGAAACCTCTTGAGCTAAAAAAGCCTGGGGACTTGAAGTTTGAAGGAAATATCACATATATTTGCTTCATATCTACCCTTCCCTCAGTGCCAACTCATGGTTGCAGCTGCTGCCAAGTTTCTTGACTGCCTGGACTGCCCATCTGCCCCACGATGGCTGCTCTGCGTTCGTAGCTACAATAAGGAATTCATATATCGCTGTCCCTACTCTGGTCTCTCAAGTTCTAAATTTCATTACCAGCCCAGTGTCCACTGTATTAAACTATGAAGGACCATGTGGGATTCAAAAGACAAAAGACATGCATGATCAAGACAGAACAAAGCAAGTACAATCACAGAAGAACAAAAAAAAGTGTAACACTTCTGAGCCCATCAAAGATCTTTGAGAAATGTAAGCACAGGCCTGCACATAGAAGTTGCTCCTGTAAGTGAATTCAATTTGCTTAGCATTAACCATCAGTTAATTTTGATCCGAAGAAAGCATACAGGTATTCAGAGAAACTGCTAGACTCAAATTCACAGTCTTTTTTCAGTCTGCTTTCAGTGTTACAGGCTACAATTTCCTGGCTGAGGAAGCACCTCCAGGAGAGAGACTGACAGGAGTGATACCATTTACAACACCCATCAGAAGCACAACTAGAGCTGTGTAAAAACAGGATAGCTAAAGATTTGTCCCTGAGGATTTGTAGCTTCATGAAATCACCATACAAGACTCATAGTGCATTAATTGTATTAACTTTTATTTTAATAGTATGTGTATTATTTCATATTTATATGTAAAAGCACTTCACCAGTCTTATAAAGCCACTCTGGCTATAAAAAGACATTTAGTACTGAGATGAAAACCAAACCACATCTCTCATGCCCCAGTCACTGCTCTTACTTCATTACAGGCAAAGTTGGTGACTAGACTACTGCAGAGGCAACCTGACACATCCCATTGGAGAGACACCACCATGTGTTGGAGCCAAAAACAAAGGCATATTTGTCTCATAATAGATTTTTTTTTCTGAATACTTCAGCCCAGAATAGATCTGTGCTTTTCCTTTCTAGACTCATTCTCTGGAAGGATTTTACTCAGAGGGGAGAGGTTGCCAAGATGTGAAATATTCCAATACTCAAACAAAAGACTAAGGATTTGAGATTTGGCCCAGGAATAGCTTTGATGCTGGAATATGTTCCTCCAATGCTCATGAAAAATTAAGTTCTTGAGTATTGTAAGCTTTATGTACAACTCAGTTTCCCTGTCCAGTAGGAGCTACATAGACCACCACAGCAAGTTTCCAGATACATTCTGTCTGCATAGGATAAAGTAGCTATTTTTTCACTGACATGCAGTTCAGGGCTTCACTTAGCTAAGACTAGTTCTGTCTCCAAGTGCTGAAAGCTCGAGCACTCTTGTGTCCTCACAAGCTGTAGACTGAAAGAAGTCACACGTAAGGAAGATGGGAACAGAATGAACTGCAGGGAATTTGACTTGGGAGACTGATGGGAAGTATCTGAGAAGGAGCAAAGAAACTGAGAATTAAAATAGGTGTAGAAAAAAGCCCAAAATTAGGACACATTTCTGCATGCTTTCTAAATTAAGAAGAGTGTCCAGAAAGTTCGATGCCACAAATGAAGATACTGAAGTGTTGTTGGGTTTGACTGTGGTTTGTTGGGTTTGGTTTTTGTTAACTAAGGTGTTGGACATCACACAGTAGCAGCAATACTCTTGTGCCTATCCAACTGCACTTGAGCACCTGCAAAAACTGTATTGGCATTGATGGAAAAGCAGAAAGTGTTTTTCTGTAGCAAATCTTTGCCGTGCTAGATATAAGTCAGAGACAGTTTTGAAACAGTTTATCATCTTAGTCAATGAAAAGAAAAAAAACAACCTGCCCACTTACCACTGTGCAAGAAAAACAGGATCAGAAGCAGCTCCCCTGTCTCAGCCAGAACCTTATCCAGTTACTACATCAACATCTAGGAAGACTGAGGGCACACGACTGCTGTGACAATCCAGATACATCACAGAGTTTATTTCTTACCTGCATGTAGAAGTGTGGTGAACTTGGCTGGACTCCTCTTCTGCTTCCTGCCCTAGCAAGTGCAGTTCTGCTCTCACTGGAGCAGAAACGACTCACAGCACCACTACTTTAAATTAGGACCCAGGTGGATTTATTCCTGCTAAACTGACTTTTTTACACATACTAGTGGCTATTCACTCTTATGTTGAATCTGTATCACATCTAGCAAGCTGCAGCCACTTGATCTCCTGTTACCCACGTTTGGATTTGCCTGTGCATGCCCAGAAGCACAGCAGCTATTTATCTCTGAGAAATTACTTCAGAGGCAGGATGTTGAAGTTCACAGATAACTGCTCATCTCTCCAATAGGACTTGCACTCCAGGGACATCCAGTTTCATAACATACTTAAAGGAAGCTGTGTTTTATATGAACAGCCACACTTCTAAGACAGCAGTACATCCTGAGGCCTGGCCAATACAGGTGATTCACCAAATGGGGTACCATGACTGCCGAAGTTGAATCCCTCCAACCAACAATGGATATTTTCTAACCAGCACTTTCTTAAGCATATGTTTAAAAATAGCATCTTTGTAAAAAAAAATTCTTTCAGACCTTAGAGGAAAAAATTAAATACATTCTTCATTTATGATAATGAAAATCCAAAACTCCAACTGTAACTGAGTCCATGGACTAACTCCATGCTTGAATTGATTTCAGGATGTACCTTTCATCTGGAAATGGCCCATAAAAGCAATGGCCTTCACAGTAGTGTTTCTGCTGTGAGTAGACTGGCAAGTTCACAGCAACAGTATCATCATGGAAATACTGCATACCAAGTCTCCAGCTGTGACACTAGATAACTTAAGACAGAGCAAAGCATTTACAGTATTTACCAAGTTTATTAATAAGAATTATTTCTGACAAAGACTATTTCTAATGCTACAGATATCAAAATAAATCTTTCAGTTTCTTATTCGCTTCATGATAAAAAAATGCAAACCAAAACAAAAAAACAGTCCTGGTGCCCAATAGTTCCTGGTGCCATTTGGCATTAAGTCCAGATTTCTGCACAAGACTGAATTACTCCCATTTCCAGCTCAAGGCCTACACTGTGCTCTTTTGTTTAGCCAGGACCTCACACCATTTGTAGACATGAACTCATGTTGACCTTCCACAGCACAGAGAAGTAGCAGCTTTCTCTGGGCGTCTGGGGTTAGGAACCAAAAGAGAGACCCATTATGTTAAAGATTCTATAACCAGTTCAGTGTGCAAGTGGGCCCCCACAAGTTCCTCACATACTCCCTAGCACACTGTTTACATAAAACTGCAGAATCTTTAAAACTCCATTTCAAGTTTTACAAGACTAGCCATCATTCAGATCTCTGTACCCTTTCTGTGCTCAGGAGTTAGGCTAGCCAAGTCCCTAGAGTATTCACAAGGGCACACCTTTGGTTTCACATCCCACTCAAAAGCAGGCAGTGTGCTGCAGCCAACACCTAACTCCTGGGAAGCTGTGGTGCTAGTATTTTACAAGAATTCCACCTCTAGCAGCAGTTGGAGCTTTCCTAAGACCATTTCCCCTTAGTTACTTCCCTTCATTTGCATTCTCCCCCAAACCAAGAGAAGTCAGGCCCCAAGTTGCTACAGCAGGCATTCTTGGGACAACCTTACCTTGTCAGCTGAGAAGAAATTAAGTTCAGACAGATCACCAGAGAATGCTAACCCCTACACATCCTTGGTTGCTGCCATGATGTTTTGTAGGTTTGGTTTTTTTTTTCCTGACACAGGGATTGCTTTCAGGAATCATGCTGCAGGTCCAGATTGCTGAGCACTGCAACATAATGAAATAATTCATTAAACAACTTCTTAACTAACGCAGAATGATTTGAAGTGCAAGTATGGTAATTTCACTCATCACTGGCAGTAAGACTGTAAAGGATGGATTACTTTTTTTTCAGAAGGAAGTTCTCCTTCAGAAGGAAGGAGAACACTTTTATGATGCAATCTTAAGCAGTAAAAACCAGTGTCTTCAGGCACCTTCCAACGAAAGACATCTATAGCATAAGTCTACACATTCTAGCTCTTGCATTAGCTAACCTAAATGACAGCAGAGGAGGGGGCAGTTCCAAGACTGAACTGCTACCCATGAATTTTTGCTGGCTGTTAGAGCTTTTAAGAACCTAGCAGATCAAAGCATATAAACACATTCTATATATTTAGCACGAAAGAGTCTTTAAGAGGTACCCTACACAAGAACATTCCCAGCACAGCTGCAAACTTAAGGCTTGTGATAAAGGAGCCCATGCTACAAAAAAGGGAGCAGAAGAGATCAAGTCACTGCCTGGGCCTTTTACAACAGGAGTCATTATATTGAAGGCCCCCTGTGGAAACAAGCTGAAAGGACAGAGAAGGACAAAAGCACTCACCACAGTCCCAGGCTACCCTGGGGTTAATTCCTTCATGAATTTAAGTCTGGAGAATGGTTTAACCCTACATATATGAAAGCAGGGCAGCCAGGGGCCAGAGGGACTTAATGCTATTAGCCAAACCATCACCTCCCAGCTTTAGCTGTGGCCAGTCTCCAACACTTTTGAAAGAAAGCAACTACAATCCCTAGATATCAGCTTATATGTCAAGGGGCAAACAAATTCCTTTCCATTTTCAAATTTTACAAACAATTAACAAGCCCTGAACTACCTGAGGTACAATATGAATATAGTGACAGAAGGAAAATTAAACACTGAGTTTGCTGATTTAGCTAACAGAATTGCACACTCATCTGGCAATCATAGCCAGAGAAACTCAAGGCAGCTGATTCTGTGCTACCCTCAGCAAAACACCACCACAGAGACCCTGGCATCTTGCAAGGGCCAGCTTGCCCCTTTCCAATAGCCAAATCCAGTCTCAAGTTAATCTGGCTTGAATGTCTAGAAACTAGCATCCACAAAACTCTAATTCCTTATATACAGCACAAGGTATTTTGATAGTGGAAGCTTTACACACAGCCACAAGACCATTTGTTTACTTAGGTTGTAAAGATTAATCCTTGCTTCTGTGCAAGGGTCTGTTTGTAAATAATGGAAGAAATTGAGGGGTAGGTTCATTTCTAAGCTAATTTCCAAGTCCATTTCTATTTTGGGTCTTCACTGTTGGTAGACAAAGCATTAGCTCTAAGACATCAAGAAAAATCTCAGCTGAAAGCTTCGCCTTACCTCAGGATCATTTATGTTGGTCTGGGGCATGGTCTCAGTAGAAGCCTTAGGGCCAAACAAAAGGCTTGAGAATACTTAAAAGTCAAATACAGATATTTTTTTTTTGTCTTTTTTGGTTGCTTCTACAGAAAATAAGTATAGCTTAATAAAAGCAGTACTAAAAGGTATGTGGTTTTTCCTGCCACTTCAGAGGTTCCTGGACTCAAAGTTGCAATCCAATGCAGTCCATTCTTCTGTTAAACCTTTCCTTAACCCAAAATTCATGCTTTCTCCTTATTCACACCCTTCTTTACACCCATTCTGTTACCAGAACTTGCTGACTGGTAAGTTCAGTCCCTATTAAGATGACTGAGTTACTAATACACAGCTACTGATGAGAGAAATTAAAAACCCACTAATAATAAACAAAGAATGAGAAATAACCACTGTTGTAAACAGACCACAAGACAGCAGCTAAGGAACAAGGAAATACAAATGAACACTGTCTACCTGACAGTTTAAGGCCCATGAAACAATTAGTACATAATTATGGAAGAGAAGTTGATGAAAAGTCTAACAATTAAGTTTCCCAGCCGAACCTATCCATATACGGTCACATTTTAAAGTACCCATACCTAGCTGGCAATGCTTCTCTTTACATCTTCCTCCATTCTTTGATTTCCATATCCTTAGCCAAGTCTCCATGAAGGTAAGTATACAGAAATAAAAACTCACCTACAATTACACTACCCCTGCAGAGACAAAGCTGTAACCCATCTTTTTCCACTGACGTCTTTCATTATTGCTCATATTTCTGTGTGAGGAAAGAACTCATAGTGAATACTGAATGTCTGTTTGTACAGACAGGGAGAGTCTAAACTTGACCTACACCCAGCGATGCAGACATCCAAAGCCACCTTAACAACCTTACAGTGAACTATCTGGCTTGGGAAAAACTCTAGAAGGTCAGACCAGGAGACCACCCACTCTGTATGACACCTGTGGAACAGACTGTCCTGCTGCAAAACACAAATGCTTTACTTTCCATCTAGAGCACCTATATAAGGCAATAACACAGGCAGCAGTGATTGCCTAGGCTCACTAAAATTCACTACAACTCCAGCAGAGAGAAAAATGGCTGCTTTATAGGCTGGGAGCACCCTAATTACGGGGGCAGCAGCATTTCACAAGGGAGGAGTCTCCCATTTCTATCAATGGATGTTTTTGTGTTGCTTCATTGAAGCCTGTTGCAGGACTTATGTGTGTAGGAGCAGCTGCTCTCACTTGCAATAATCAGCAATGCAAAAAAGCAGAGCAATATCTGAAGGGAGGATCGGTGTTTGTACGTGGGTTTGCTTGGGCCTGACTTCTTCGAAGGGAGTAAGTTGTAAGAGAAGTTTGAAATAGGCTGTTATTTAGTCTAGAAAAGGCTGTAAAAAGATTTGATAAAAGACATGCTACAAAAAGCTTCTTTTTGCCACATTACTGTGGAAGGGGCAAAATAATAACAGTTTGCATTTGCTTCCAAGGTGATGCAGGTTGGCTCTTAGGGAGGAACTCCCAGCAGTAACTCAAGCCCCGAGATAAGATCGTCGGGGAGGAGGCAGCGTTCTCTTTTTCCTGGATGCTGTTCACCAGAGGAGTCTAGGGTGGTTTAAGCATAGCAGATCCTGCCCTGGGGACAGAGCTAGACTTTGAACTCTTATTTTTTTCTTGATGGAAAAAATTATGTTACAGCCTTAAGGCAGGAGAATATTGTGGCTAGCAGCAAGTACCAGAGCACATGTATCACACAACTAAAAATAATTTTACTGTCTCATTTTTGTCAGTGTCCCTCCAACTGTGCTAGGAACTATGTTTAGATTATTGCAGTAAAAGATATTTCTCCCACTCCCACACTGCTGATCCATGTGATATAACATTGAGCACAGATTAGCTCTTAAATTTTTCTAGGGAAACTTCATTGATTTTTTAAAAACAAGACAAATATGCAAAGGCCTATTGCAGGACCATATCTCAGACTGTCTCTGGGTTATTGGTGATACTTATCCATCCCTAGAAAATTTTTGCAGCAGACAATATAATCATGTTGCACAGATAATTCCTTTGCAAAGGATTTCCAAACCTTGCATGAAATCATTGCAGTGCTGTAAAAGTCCCCTGCAAAGTAATCAACTGTGCAATGAATGGCAATGAATGCTTTATCACATGGAACTATACGAGACTCACCCAGGTGAGGAGACGACCCAGTGACAGAAAGACCAGGGTTGTGGCCAGAGGTTGCAGGACTGTGATTCTCCCAGCAAACTAGGGAGATGACCCAGCTCTCATTAAATCTCCTCCTCCCTGCTTTGGAGTCTGACACAATAGTAATTTCTAGCCTCGCTTTCTAAGGGCACAGATAGACATGGAGGGAAGCCCACTCCTCTGCATGTCACACTAAAATGATCTTGTTATTGAACGAGCAGAAGGAGAGTCCTTCTCTGGAGTGCAGTACCTCAGCAGGGTTAGTGTGTGCCAGTGTGCTTGGGCAGGGCCACACCTGATGAATAAGCTGATGGTAAGCTGATGAATGTCTTTTCACATTTCTCCTCTGGAAATCTAACTTATTTTAAAAATCTTTCCTTAGTCCTGTGCAAGCTCTGCATACGAGGTAGGGGGCTGCTTTACAGCAGTAGCAGATTGGATGCATGGATATATCCACGCCCTGGAGGCTATGCTGGCGGGCTGCTCTGGAGTACGTGTAAAACACCTGTATGGGCTTGGTAACCTTCATTAGAATCACAGAATGGGTCAGGTTGGAAGGGATCGCAGTGGGGGATCTGGTCCCACTCCCTGCTCAAGCAGGGTTGTCCATGGCACAGGATTGCATTCAGGCGGTTCTTGATTATCTCCAGCGAGGGAGACCCCACAGCGTCTCTGGGCAACCTGTTCCAGTGCTCGGTCACTCACACAGTAAAGAAGTTCTTCCTCAGGTGGAACTTCCTGTGCATCAGTTTGTGCCTATTGCCTCCTGCGCTTGGCACCACCGAGCAGAGCCTGGCTCCGTCCTCTTGGCCCCGCCCCTTAAGATATTTATACACATTAATGAAGTCCCCCCCTTGTGAAGCAAAGCATTACGGAGCCTTTCCTGAGGTGCTCTGTCCCGCAAGGACTGCGAATGCCGATTCTTTTACGGGCACACTGGCGGTGTGGCAGAGGGGCACCGCGCCTGGCAGGGGCCGCGGCTGAAGCTATCCCTGGCCCGTAGAGCTCCGCTCCCCGCCCCGGCCGGGCGCTGCCCCGCCCGCAGCCAAGATGGCGCTCGCGGCCTCCCCGCCCCTCGGCGGCGGCCCGGGGCGTGTTCGGGAGCGCGGGCGGGGCGGGGCGGGCGATGTGGCGAGGCTCGGCCCCTCCTGCCCGGCCGCCACCCGCCGCGGCCCGGGGAGGCTGCGGGAGAGGCCGCGGTACCGCGGGGGTAGCTGCGGGAGGCCGAGGGGCGCGGTAGGTGGCGGCGCGGGGCGGTCGGTCCCGGCCGGGAGCGGGCGACAGGGCAGCGCGGGGGCCGGGAAGGGCCGGGGCCGGCGGCTGTGCCGGGGCAGCTGCTGCTCTGCGGGGCCCGCCGGGGTGCGGGGCGGCCGCGGAGCCCGGGGGCGGCGGCAGAAGGGCGGCGGCGGCGCTGTCACTGCCGGGCCGGGGCCGGGAGCGGCCGTACCCACTGCCTCTGCCCGCGGCCCCGCTCGGCAGCCCTGCGGTTCCCCCCGCTGCCTCTCCGCAAAGACGAGAAAGCGCCAGGAACAGCGAAAGCCGGAGCTCTCTGTCCTGGGGTGATAGTGCCCGAGAGGAAAGCGCTGTGACCTGCCGCCGCCCCATTCCCACCTCTATCTGCGGGCTTTGAGTGCGGATTTGTTTTTTCCTCTCTCCACCAAAGGCCTGAAGGGTATGTTTTCACTTTCAGAGATTAAAACCGAAGTGGCGCTGGCGAAGAACGGACATGCTTGGCATTTATCTGCAGTTGCCTGTGTTGTGCTTCGTTATCTACTCGAAAAGGAGAGACTGAGACTCTGGTGTTTTCACCCATGACTTCTTCTCGGGTTATGATATAACTGTAATAATAAAGCAAAACTGTGGAAAGAGCACCTGGGAACTGAGCATGGTAGGATCTTGAACTAAAGTAGCTGGTATCGACGGAAAGAGGAGGGGAAGGAATGGCATCCCGAGAGAGGCTGTATGAGCTTTGGATGCTTTACTGCAGTAAGGTAAATACTGGGGGGAGTGGGAGGGTTGTTTGTGTGGTTTCATCCTCTTTTGTTTGGAAGTCGAGTACTTAAAAACGTTTCTGTAACATCTTTTTAGCACATTTTTTTTCTTAGAAGTTGCATAGACTTGGCTAGCTGCTGTAAGAATTTAACTGCACTTCACAGGCTATTTACAGCCTCATCTTATGATTTGCTGTTCAGGTTGGCCTTTTTTTGGTCTGAGGTATGAATTGCACAGTGTTCATGGCTCAGTTCAAGCAGTTACTGTAGCGATATATTTTAACTATGTGAATGCATACATTCACATAATTCTTTGTAGCTCATTAAGATGTACTGTATTCATTTAATTCACTGTTTTCTAGTATTTAGCTTTATGCTTTCTGTATTCTGATCAGTTCCAGTTTCATTTAAACTTTATTAGCAAAAGCCTTCCCTAAGAGCAGATTTATTAAGTTGCTCCAGAGTCTGCCTTTGCCAGTTATTGCCATAACATCTAACTATTCCGTTAGTAATGGATTTCCTTCACCTGGAAGAAATGTTATTAAAATGCTGTCCTGTCTCCATTTGCATTTTATAGTGTAAAGCAATTCATGTATTTAAAGCACATGTCCTAATTGTCGCTGGGTATGCTGAATATATACACAAATTGGATTGCAGATTATCTAAATAGATAAAATAAGAAACATACGAAAAATAGCTGTAAAGGTAGAGGAAAGGGCTGGTCTACTGTCATATTGGAGCTCAGTGTCAGTGGCAAGAGTAGCTTTTGGTGGCCTTATCTCCTGGTTTTGTTTTGCCTTTTTGCAGTCTCATTTGTATCTCAGTTTCTTTAAGTCTCCAAGCCAGTAGGAGATTAAGGGTATAACAATCCTTCTCTTGTTCTTCCCAGTTCATTTCTAGAGAATGCCCATCTCAAGAGCGTAAAATGTGAGATGTTAAGTACAGACCATGTTCACACAATTGCACAAAGCAGTCTTAATTGTAGCTTTTCCTAATTTTTGTATGAGTTTGCAACCTTAATGCTCCATATGTAGTTAAAAATAAAACTAGTGCAAACAGAACAGCATGGCATCAGTTCTTATTGCTCCTTGTGTGGGTGATCTGTTGAACTGAAACATTTGTATAGACCTTCACGTTTTAAACCGATGTAATAATGATACTGGCATTAAGAATTGAAGTAGCACTGGAGGAGATGGATGTTTTGCCAGTGAGTTCATCTATATGAGAGGAATACAGACTCCCAAGAATCCAGGCTTTACTCAGCTTTGGGAGATACTAAGGCTGCTGAGATGAGCCAAGCTCTGAATTTCTTTGCTCAGCTGTTCTTTGGCTCTTTCCTCCCTTATTCTTTATACAATTCTTTTGTCTGTCTTGAACCTTCTCCCCCTTGGCTGGAACCTTTCATTCACTGTATGCTTTCCATCTCCATGTTGTTTGCATGCTAGCAGCAAGTTTGCTGGTTAAAATGTGTGGTTTAGATTACTTAGGGAATGTTCAGTTTCTTTATGGGAATGATTCATCTAGTCTAGTCTGATCTCAGGTGATGGAAGATGGTCTATTAGAAAAAAAAAAATCATCTTTTCATATATGCAGTCTCCTCAGTAGGTATCGGTGACTTTTTTTGGCCTTTTTTTCTTCCAAACCCACACAACGTGGGCGTAATTAGATGGATTCGTATGTCAATAAGGACTTATTCCTAAATAGCAAAACATATTTTAAAAATAAAATAGCTTGTCTTCAAAATATGAAGGCAACTGGAGTGATTCCAAAAAAGGAGTCTTCACTTTTTCAAAAAGCACTAGGCACAAAACTGGTTTAAAACGATACCTTATTCTGCTTGAGGCAGGCATGCAGCATAAGAGTATTGCATTAAGCTTGGTGAATTTAAGAGCAGCTGAAGAAGCTAGGTCTTGGGATGCAAAATGATGTGAAGCCTTAATGTAAATGAGTTTGTTTAGTCATGTTTTGGTAACATCTGTATGTTATGCTTTTTTCTCCTCAGAGCATCTTACACAATGGGAAGATGCAGCAATAAATAACTACTAGTGACAGGATGTAGTGGTTTAGGGAAAAATCTCTATACCTGGGACGGCCCAGTGAAGTGTAATACCGTGTCTTGTGTGTTGCACTGTCATCATTTTGTTGTCAGTGGCATCCTGGGAAAGAAAGCTAGGCCATTTCTTCAAACTAGAGAAACTGCTGGAGAGTTACGATTGAGGAAAGTGGGAATTTATTGTGCCACAAATCTCGTGTATGTGGCTTTAGCTTTTGCAGCCTTGTTAACTAAAGAAACAGTGAAATCCAAGCTCCTCCTTTGTGATGCTTCAAATTGTTGCTAATAAATAGTCCTATTTGTCTTCTGATAATCGGGTGCCTCACGATAGTCTGTTAAATATAGCACCCTGTCGTAGAGCACAAGGCTTTTAACAGCTTTAAAGTGCTGGATAGTGCTGTGTTACCATCTTGCCATCTATCCTGGGTCATGACTCTTGTTCTTTGTGATCACTTGACATCTCTGGCAGCATTAGATGTCAGTTGCAACACTTACTTTTGTGCAAGGTAACATCAGGAAGGCATTTCTCTATTTTCATTGCCTCCTGTGCAGTTGAGCAATCTGATATTTGAGCAGACAGCAGCATGTAACAAAGGTCTCTGCAGAAGCATCTTTGGAAGACACCATGTACGAGGTCATTTAATTTTTCTGTTTTTTCTTTCTTTTCAAGATAATGTTTGAGTGGCTGCAAGAGATTGTTTTTAGTTGGTATTCAATTGTTTTTCATCTGGCAGTTTCTAATCTAAGGCTGGGATTTGGTTTTGGATTTTTTCCTGCTTTTGTTCCCCTAGAAGCTACAGACTGCAGTCTACTGTGTAAGATGGAAGTAGTAGCCACACTTGATTTATGATGCTTCTGATGTTTCATGGAAGCAGTTTAAAACTTCATTAAATTTAGTTAAGTTTAGAATTAAGTCACTGGGGTATATCAGCACATTGTATTGTTCACAGTCTGAACTCTTCTTGCCTTGAGTCTTCTGTTGGTTTGGGGGTTTTTTTTGTTTTGGTTTGGTTTTTTTTGTTTGTTTCAGTTTGGTTTATTTTAATGTTGATGTTAAACTTTATGCAAAGAGAAAACTTTGCAACTTCCTGGTGTGTTTTTTTTTTTTGTAATTTTCAGTTTCAAATGGTTTTAGTGGTTGTTGGGTTTTTTTTTCTGTTCAATGATCTGTTAATGTACAATGCTGTTATTCACTTAGATATTGAAATGGATGTAAACTGCTGTCTTCTCAGCCAAGTGTTGAAATGTATGTATTTTAACAAAATTGTAGAGAATAGATAGCACAGGTCATTTCTATAGAAGTCACTTAAGAAAAATTTTCTCAGTTCGATTGTCAGTTCAAAGCCTTCAATAGCCTACAGAGGAGCATGGAACACTTCTTATTTAGGTGCATGTAGAGCAGATATCTGAAAATGCTTTACTAGTGTAAGTGTACAGCAGGAGAAGAGCTCTATTAGGTGAATTGAAGCGGTCTCAGGAAAGGACTTGCTTTCACACGTCTGACTTTTTCATGTTGATGTGACTGAGGTAATCCACCAGTTTTGCCTTAGACCATTATGGCTGTAATAATATTACTATTGTAATATTGCTATTGTAATATTGGTTGATTAACCTTTTAATAGATATTAATTATATATCAGCATAGAAAATATATTTCTGTTTTATAATCCTCTGAAGTAACTATTACTGCAGATTCAAATTAAAGAGATGCAACCTCTGTCTTATCTGTAAGATTTTAACTATGTGTTAAAAAAACCAAAACAAAATACCTGGTAGGTATTTCAGACTCTTAAATATAAAGCATATCAGGATTTCTAGTATTTTTCATTTTATTCAGAAAGTATCCAGATACCCTTTCATATCGAAAGAGATTTTTTTCATCTATCAAAGAAAAAAATCCCAATTGCCTTCAGAAGGGGTTTCAAAAGCATAAATGCAGGCATTTAGCTGCCATATGCACATCAGATCTTCAGTTTTCATTGTATTGCAATGGTTGTGAGCTTTCTCTTACACTCTTGTGTTCAGTGTAGCCCTGATTTCATTTAAACACTGTCTTTTCGTGTGATGATATAATGGTTTGAAAGGAAACCTCTGAGTCTGTTCTCCAGCCAGCTTGTAACCCGTGCTTCCCATTTCAAAGAAGGAACATTCAACCTTAGTGTCATTGGTACAGTCAGGACTCTGTGTTAGCAGTCATAAATCTAATCCTAATGTTGTGCTCTTTACTAGTGCAGAGAGCTGAGACAGTCACATCCCTGGCTGTGTAAAGAGCAGCTGACTTGTGCATAAGCTGTCATCTTAAATGTGCTTTCTTACCTTGTGTTGTATCTTATTTGTTTTTACAGAATTTATTGTATTGAGATAAATGTTATAGTTTTCTCTCTGGCATAGTGAGGATATCTATATGTTATAAATATCTTCTAATTTAATATTGTAGCATAGAAATAAATGTGGTACTTTTTTATAGGAGAACATTTTTTCAGTATTAGATTAAAAACTGGATAGAAAAAAAAAAAATAAATGACTATATGCATTAGCCTAAAAATGTCCTGAAGTGGTTGAAGTCCTGTTATTTTGAGTGATATTTTTCCCCATCTGGGATCCTTATAGGCTGCTGTATAGGAATAAGAAGGAGACTTGAATGAGAAATTAAGTGGTCTTGGGAGATACCATGATTTCCATTAGGTACAGGCCACTGTGGTGAGTGAATTGCTGCCCACTGTGGGGTGCCAGCAGTGCTTTGCTGTCATCACAGGGTTGTCTCTACCTTTGGAGAACCACTGTAATGTAAATACTTAGAAGCTGAATCTTTAACATATAAATATTTAATTGGCTTGAGTTAAACTTTCATTTTCTTTTTGAGGAGTAGACAGGTCATTTAAATTAATGTTTACTCTATACCCTAAGTGAAGAGTCTTTGAAAGAGAATAATTTAAATTGTTTTCCTGTTACTGTGTCTTAATCCTAACATCATACATAGAACTGAGATAAATTTGACCTTGATTTATAAATTTATGTGTTCCTTTGGCGGACTTCCATTAGCATCAACCACCTTGTGTGCTGGACCAAAACTAACATAAAAAGAGGGCAATCTTGCTAGTGAAAAAGGTTGACTGGGAGCAAGAACAGACTAGTATTCTCTGTGGTGTTATGGGCTTGCTAAGTTGACCAACTAGCAGGCTGTTACTAACAAAAAGCATCCTGCTCTATCATCACTGTGCCTTCACTACTGTTTTACAAGGTGCTGCCTGCCAGACAATATTTTGCAGTTCAACTGAATCTCTCACTTAACTACATGAAGAATTTGGGGCATTTAGTGTCATGTTCAGCAAGTGACAGCAAATGTATAACTTTGGGAAGACTATAATGAAATTGCAAGGGATGGTTCATCAGTTTGTGTTAAATGTGTTATAAGAGATTTTTAAACTCTGTCCCTGTATAAAATTGGAGAGTATCTGTAAATAAACTAAAAAAGTTTATTATCAGATATGACTTTAGATATGACTATTGTAGGGCTGCATGATGCAGTATAATTGAACTGGATTTGTTCACCCAAGTGGTGTTGCAGTTGTTTCTCAAACAAATGTGGGTTTAGCAACATTATGTTTAGTTGTGGTGAGATGCATGGAATTCAACAAGACTATAATCTTTGGAGTTAAACTGTAAGCACTGTGTGAAACACTGACCTTTGCATCCCAAATATGATCTCATCTGGACTTGGCTTGCCCTTGTCTTCCTTGTGCAATTGCTGATTTGGCATTGTTGCCTATCCCATCGCCATGTATTGCCTTTGTTATAGTATATAAAGAAGTATTCAGTTTACAGCTGGATGAATGCTTGAGCAAACCAAATGGTCAGTAAAAGTTTTTTGTAAGTCACTGTCATGGAAATTCATGCCTCTGCTAAAACTGGTGAGTGAAGTTTTATTAAACAGTTGCTGTGTAAGACACCTTTTCTGTAGATAAGTTTTAAATAAATCTCTGCATTCTTAGGGAGTGTTACTTGTGGAAGATCATGTCATAAGTCACTTGTGGCCCTGTCTTGGTGAAATGATCAGTGTTCTGTCTTTATTTATGCGAGGCTGAACTAAGGGTGGATGTAGATAAACAAGAACAGTTGGTCTTCAATTCTGAATTTACTGTCTACTATTTAAAGAGAGATCTCCTAGTCCAAGAACTAATATAATTCTGACATTTACAAATATAAAACTTTTCATATAAATAATTGACATGAATATATGAGACATTAGTCTCTTGAGTAGCTGTTTCCTTTCTTAATTATGGGCCTGAGTGACCTTGTGCTGGTAATTGTTCAGACACAGAAGAGGTACTCTGACACAAAGGATGCAGACTTCAGGTTGAAATGAGGCAGCAGATAAACCTAAGCAGACATAGAAGTAAGAAAACCATAACATTTTACAAGCTATGAAGAATTTTTTTTTGTTTATCATTCTGTAATATATTTGGCAATACATATCTAGAAGTAACTGCTTCTTCTAGGTGAAGAAGAGTCTGTGGTTCCTCCATGCTCTTCTTGTCAGATTTAGGGCTTTACTGGTGTCCAGCATGAGGTTAGAATTCCCTCATGTCTATGGGTTTGTGGATTATTGCTTTAAGGAATCGGTGAGAAACATCCATTTCTGAATGTGCCAACAAATGTATTTCAGATCAAGCTTTTATTGACATGGAAGAATCAAGTGTCTCTTAAATGGAATGATTTATCATAAAGCTAGAAACACAGCCTTCTGGGTCTGTGTGTTGATGTTCTAATATAAGAGTGAATTTAACAAACTCTGGGGCTGTTGTGTGGTATCTGAGTTATGGCACTTTGACCTTGGATAGTTTGGCAGATCTGGGGATGACATGTGTCCTGATAAAAGAATATTGCAGAATTGACTCAAAGATGCAGCATGTTTGTGCTGATTACGGAAATGGCAGAAAGGCTTGCCAGCTGCCCATGGAACAGCATTGTAGCTTAATGCCTGAATCCAAATGCTGCCAAAAGATACTGTTAAAATATTTACAGGCTTCAGAAAGGTTAAACAGCTGCTATAGAGGAGAGAAGAGCTTCCCTAATTGCTGAATTTTTCTTGCTGAAGGATATATATGTAAGTAGGGAAAAAACCACCAAAACATGCACATCTCAGCAGTACAGATAAGCATCTTTTTTTCCTTAAAAGCAATTTGTTCAGGCCTAGCTTTTCTACTTTATCTTCTACTAAATGGGGAGGCTGCTGTGAAGGACAATGGGTGATGCAACAGGAAACACTGAGAAATGGAAGCTATACTTGATTATTCTCCTCATAAACACTGTGTTAAGTTTGACATCTCAATAAGGCTTCTCCAGGCACCTGCAAACCTAAACATTTCTGTGCTGGTGAAATATTTGTATGTTGATGCATTCTCTGATGTTCAAAGCATTTACGATAATCTGTTTGTCTAATTTATGATTGAGAATTGCATTTGCCTGTAGCAAGCAGTGGAAATAAGTGGCATTAAATAGTTGTTTGACCATTGAGTAACACTGCTAACTATGGCTATGTAAAACTAGGAATTAAATTTGACTTTAGTAATGGCTAATTATACTAATATGTAAATGCAGAGCATATCTTAAAACAGAGAAGATATTTAAGATGCTAAATTCCAAAGGCTTTAAAGGCTTTTGAATGCTTTATTTGAAGGATATCTGAAGGAGGCACAAACAAAACCTCAAAAAAAATTAATGGTTAAATACTACTCTTGCATAACACAAAGAGAGCATAAAATCAAATCAAATGGCAAAGCTTTAATTATATAAAGATAGCAATTTAACATAGAAAATACACATTTATTTAAATAACCAGTCCTAGTAATTACAGCTTTTAGACTGAAAAGGGTGGGGGGCAGGAAGGAGCAGATAGGGATGAAGACAAATTTCTGAGGATGTATTTCCCAAGTCCGAATGAAAATGGTGAATTAGTTTGCTTTTAATTATTAATACTGGGAGAATTGTAGTCTTTTTATTGCCAATTACCATTCACCAGAATCTGTCTAAGAACCTACAGGTGTATCCCATAAGATGTTTAAAAACTGTTAAGGAAGTGAAGGCTGAGGTTGAAAAAGTAACACTCACACTGGAAAGTAGAATTTTGCAAATGCCAGAAAAGTCTATAAAAAGCCAAGTGAAAATGAAGTAGTTTGAGTTTGAGTTCTTGAATAAGATAGCAAGATTTTTCTTTTAACATTAATAATAATTTCAGGAAAATATACCTTCAGCTGGTTTACTGCCAAATTTCACTTACAATGTGGAAATAGAATTTAGGAACTGAACAGAGTTTTAAAAGTTACTGAAACTGATTCATAAAGCATCCTGCAAAATGAGAAAATGCTTGGTTTTTGTGGAAGTGATAGAAATGTTCACCGACAGTATATGTTGGGCATTAGCCCAGAGTTTCCAGTGATGTAATCCTCACAAGTTTTGTAGAAGGTTGTTGTGGTAGTTGCAGGCTGCTCATGAGTTGCCCTCCCAAGTCCATCAAATGTTTGGCTAATGCACTCAGTTATATAAAACCTGGTATTTGTTTACCTGTGCTTTGACTGAATTTAGGATTAGCTGGAATGAACAGTCTTCCTGATAAATGACTGGAGCCTCATGGGAACTGTAGGCTAAATGGTTTATCATGTACTGAAAAGCAAGGAGGAAAAAGGTTTTCTTTGATGTTCCTGTTTTTTTTATATTAAGTAACAATTTTTGTTAGATCTGTAGTGTTCCTATGTTTTAAAGGGCAAACTTGAAATTTGAGAAAGAAAATGATGAGAAGGATGCTCCTTTAGTATTTACTGTGTGTAATAACCCAAATTACAAAAAGAAGTCTCAAAAATGGTAAGGAGTCCAGTGGTTCAGGTGTGACTACATAAAATTTTTTCTCCACAGGACCATGCAGCATTCACAGTAGTGAATGGGTAAAGCTCTTGGGAATAAAGCAAGATATAGAGAACAAGGGTGTTATTTGCAGGAATCTGATCTCATTATTTACTTGTGCTAATAGTTTAAAAACCAAAGCAACAGAAATGCAGTGGAAGGCAAACAGCAGTTGCACAAGTAATGCATGTTCTGCTATGCCATAGTTTTTGAGGTTTTTCTTAAGCGTGCTTCTGAAAAGTAGATTTGGGGGGTTTAAATTATATACCTTCAGTGTATAGCTTCAGTGCTGGACTGATTTGGTAGCATCATCTCCTCGGGTGGTAAGATTGATGGAGAGATAGACAACAGGTTGGCAAAGGCATATAGAGCTTTCGGAAAACTCCATAAAAGAGTTTGGCGGAATAAACACCTGAAGAAAAGTACCAGATCAGTGTTTACAGAGCCATTGTACTGTCTACTCTTTTATATGGATCCAAATCATGGGTCTTCTACTGCCGCCACCTGCGACTCCTAGAACGTTTCCATCAATGCTGCCTCCGTACAATCCTAAACATCCACTGGTCAGATTATGTGACCAACACATCTGTTCTAGAGCAAGCAGCAGTCACAAGTATTGAGGCCATGTTACTGAGAACACAGCTGTGCTGGGCAGGGCACGTCTCCAGGATGAAGGACCACCGCCTCCCTAAGATCTTGCTCTATGGTGAACTTGCCACCGGCTGCCGCAAGAGAGGAGCCCCAAAGAGGAGATACAAGAACTCCCTGAAACAACATCTCAGCCTTGGCCATATTGATCATCATCGTTGGTCTACTCTGGCCTCCAGTCGGGAGGTCTGGAGACACACCATCTATAAAGCTGCTGATGCCTTTGAGAACACACACAGGATCACTCTTGAGGAGAACAGACAGCACAGAAAGAATTGTGTCCTGTCGACACCACCTAAGGAGTCTTTCCACTGCCTTTTGCAACCAGACTTGTCTATCTCATATTGGCCTTCTTAGCCACCAGCATGCTTGTAGCAAGTGTGGGTAGAGCCCTTCCCAAATCTTCGTTTGTGAAGCCCAGCCATGATACCTTCAGTGCGTAGTTCAGCTGCAGTACGATGTTAATGTAAGGCCTGATAAGACTGAAAAGACAAAACTAAACATTTAAATCCATAGCTAAAGATGTAAAAACTTGTTTTAGTTAAATTTGGTGTGAAGTAATCACATGGCACTTTGAAACAAATACAGACCTTTTTTTGATAAGCTGTACACAAGTTCTCAGTCTTTATGTGCTGCAGGACATGGCAATATTTAGCTGTTGATATAGTGAAATAGCAGGCTGGTGTTTTACTGTTGGAGCATCATCCTGCTTCCTTTCTGTCAGAATTAAAATTGTACTGTCTCTCTCACTTAAAAACTTGAAGCAAAAGCTGACTTTAAGTGTGTGGTGGCTAAGACTCAGCCTTTTTCTTATGTAAAACAGTGGCATAACTTGGAGTTTCAAAACTATTAAGAGTTAAAGTCTAAACCTTTCCTAATCTATAATTTGAATTTTCATTAAATTTAGGCTAATCTTGACACTATAGGTTTTTGAAATCATGTTATTTTAGTTGCCTTTGAGTTATTTAGGATGCTTCTTGTTTCCTTAGGCTTAAAATACAGCTTCCAGTTGGTTCACTGTGTCAACTTTGATGGCAAAAGTCAATGTTAATTGAATGTAATATGTCATAGTATGGTAAATTCCTGATAAGTGCCCTGTGTAGTGGACTCTGAAGGCTGAAATAGCACATGCCAGCTTGTACATGGAACTTGCCTAGTGGTACTTTCTGTCCAGTGCAATGTAAAGACACTGAAGTCTGAGTTCAGATTAACTAGATTCATCCCATGGATGGCATCAGTCACATGCCAGTTCCAAACTACAAGGCTGTAATTGTGTTGTCGTTCAAAAACCATAACAAAAACAACAACAACAACAAAAAGGCAAGAGAAAGAAAAATAGGAGCTTTACTTCCATTTTAATAAGAAAATTCTTTCATTTTGTGTTTCCAGTTTTGTTGGAGATCTGACGTAAAAAGGAAAATGAGTAACAGTGCTCAGATGACTCGCTTTAACTTAAGGCAATAGTGGAAGATTATGAATATTTTTTGTTTGTTTTGAAAAGAGAAGAAATGAATTTTACTTAATGTTTGTGAACTAAATTTTATCATGATTGGCAACCATAGGTTTTATTTTGGTAAATCTCTAAAATCTCTCTCATAAATCTCTATGCTAAACAGATTTTTTTAACTTGTCCCCAAATAATTGTTTCTATCATGATTCACTGCAATTTCCATTTATAAAACCCTTTTTTTCTTTTAATTCCAGAAATGGAACAGAATGCTTGTGTGAATTTTGAAAAAGGAGGTTTATAATTACTTACCAGGAGCTTTGCTTCCTTTGGATCAGCTGGTTCAAAAATCAATGTTTTTATTAAAATGAAAAGTTGTGCCCAAAAGTGATTCCCTTGATAATTAGAATTGATTGATTGAATTTATCAAGGCAATTTAACCAGTTTAAAATGGTTTACCTTGAAGTCTTTTACTAGTTCCAACTGTAGTGTTGCTGCTGTAACAAAGCTTTTCATGTTTTATTTTGGCATTTTACAGATATGAAAGGTTCAAAAAAGTATAAGTACTTTAACATATTTCAAAGTAAAGGCTGTTAGGAGTTCTCATGCTGGAAGTGTAGTCTTTTATGTCTGAAAACATGAAGAGAAAAAGCTCCCTTAAAACAAACCTTCTAAGTCTCCAATGGATAGTTTATTTCAAACAGTGTTGAGAAATGTTCTGCAATTCTGCATTATGCAGACTACTTCAGTTTATTTTAAGGGTGGTAAACTCACCAATGATCCAAAGGCAGTGTTTCATGTTTAATTTTCTAACATTACATTTTGTAGGTCTAGTTCAGCCTTGACACCAAGGGATTGTTCTTATTTTAAATAAAATGCTTGGGGATGGGGGATTAGTTACGATAATACCAGTGCCAGTGAGATTTTATGGTTGTGCTTCTAAGCTGAAATCCACTTTGAAGGTTGATTGACTGCTCCGCACGGGAGTCAGACCGGGCTGGCTGTTTGATGCCTGCATGTTAAATTTAACGACTTCAAACAACTGTCTTGTCAAACAAGTCGGGCTTGTTTGACGGTCGGACTCTGAACTGCCCTGCAGGGAATTTTTGCCTTTAGAGCATGGAATGTGACACTGCAAATAGCCTCGGGTGGATCCAGCTTTTGTTTTTAGCAACTAACACTTCCTGAACACAGCTATAAAATTGGACTGAGCTTTGCCCTTCCAGTTGTGTCTCTTTGCCTGAAGCCTTAGTAGAAATGGAAGTTACTGCTAAATCTAAAGGCAACACTTTACATAAATACGTAAATAGTGTTGATTCGAAACCTTGAATAAATGTACCAATATTCCATAGGCAGAGGGCTGAAGACTTTCAGTTTTGTGTTAAATGTTCTCATTTCATTTAGAGTAAACTCTGAGACTTCAGTACTACTTAGCTTGTTAATGAATTTAAAAAATGTTACACTGGAACAAACATTTCTCGTGACCTTCTTGATAGGCAAAATGATTACTGACAACAAAATAGGATTGGATTTTTGCTGTTCATTTAATGAGTCTTCATAAAGACTAGAGAAAGCTATTGTAGTTTCTAGATAATCTAGTGTATATATATATATAATGTAGATAATCTAGTGTATCAAAGACAAGAACCTGTCCCAAATCAGTATAGATTTTGGTTATAGTTTCTTTTCACTTCATTGCCTGAGAAAATGTCCTGTCTGTCAGAAGGGCTTCAGAGTAGACCCATCTCTGCTATTGGCTTTGTTTCAGTGTTGTTAAATGCTGAAGTTTGTGTTAGCATTGAGAGCTTGTTTGCTAGTTTGCCAAGTCTAAGGAATGCCCTGCTAGAGTTTATACATCTATATTGCAAGTGTTAAAATGTTGGACTCCATGGGAAACTTGCTAATTGTTTGGCACTGTTTAGTCACAGTACTGCTGTGCATACTGTAGACCTGTACACTGTGTTTACCTGGCAAGTGTTTTGTTCTTTCTAGCATTGCACTCTGTTGAGAAACAAAACGAAAAAAAAAAGGGAACAACACTTTTCTGGATGTTTTGTGGGAGGCAGGCTTAGTGTGTTATGGTTTTGAGAGTGTTTTGAGGTTATTTTCGGTACCTGTTAGAAATACTACGCTGCTCAGGCCTGGCAGTCTTTCTTTTTAAAGTGTTGAGAACTGTAACAATTATTACTGTGCCGAGAGTGTCTTAAAAAAAAAAGGAGGCCTGAAGGGTGATGTGTCATTTTGCTGGGTTGTTTTTTGTTTTTTTTTTTTAATATTTGTTTTTCTTTTTAAAGAAAACCAGAGGTATTTAAGGTAGGGAAGGAACAAGGAAGTATTTTCACTTTTGTGTGTTCTGAGCTATATTTGATTTAATGGGCATAAAATACTTTTTTTTTACTACTGCAGGTTTGAATGGCTGTCACAGACCTTTCTTATAATATGTTGAACTCAGAAGCCCAAGCTTAGGCTCTGCAAACTTGTGGCAATCAACTAAAGAACTTTTTAGGTTTTTTTTACTCTTTGATTCTTTATTTTGGTTGTGATTTTTTTTTTTTTTTTATTCTTAGATTTACCCTTCTCTCACAATGGCACCCTTAAGATAGCCTTGTTGAAACTCTAGTTGTTTTCATTTATTACTGTGAAGAGAAGTGGCTAACTTGAGTTTTGTCTTCTTGGATTTCAAACCATGGAGAAATTATCTTCCAGAAGTTTCAAGGCATGCAGTTTCTATATATGAATTATTATTCAGATAAGTTACAGAAATTTGTCTTGCACAAAAGCTAGGCAAGTTCCAGGTAAATAAATGAAAAGCTTAGGCTTGTGACTTAGAAAGCTTCAAGGTTTCAGAGATCAACATCTTCTTTCAGTAGTTGGAAAGCTGTGATGGGTGAAAGGTATTTTATTACCACACACAGCTTCTTTCTGCTTTTACTGCTGTTGTACAAATCAAAAATTTTGATTTCTTGCTGATCTCATAGGGCATGTCTGCAGAGTGTGTGTGGTGTGGCTGGGAACGAATACCAGTCTCAAATGGGTTTGTCACAGTTCAGCCTTGTGGTGTATTATCAAAACATACATGGCTTTGTAAGTTGTGCTTTAGAAGTGTGATGCATCTTCAACCAGCACCACAGAAAACGATGCAGAGCTACTGTCTGACATACAGCCTCCAGCTGCCTGTCTGCAGAATGATAACAAAACAGTAATTATCAAAGTGGGGAATAAGAAATATACTCCATAGGTTTTACTGCTTCTGCTGGTAGTAAGGATTCTGAGTGTTTACTCTGGTGTGGCTGAGACACTACTTCCTTAAGAGGACTGAGATATAATGGAGTAGCTGACCATTTGCAATGAATCCATTGGAGCTGGGGTTGCAGTTCAGTCATTTGTTGCCCTCAGTAGCAGCACAGATCTGAAGAATTGCCATACCCATGGGGTGCAGTCTTCTGCCACGTGATAACACAGATATTTGTCATATTGCAACATGTACTGGCTTGGAAAGTTGTTCTGGCATTGAAGAACACAATGGTATTCATGCTAGAGTTAGGTCAGTTTGCGTTCTGCTGTTCACGTGGTTTACCACTTCTGTCATGAGAAAATAGAGGATAGTTGAAAAGGTGGGTGGAAAGAGAACTTAACAGAAACACAGTCTAAAATCCACTGAATTTAAACTCCAGATTAAATGGCAGCAGCTGACCTCAAAAAATAATTCAGTTCAACCTAAAGATGCTGGATAGGATAATTGCATTGTTCATAGAATCATGGTGCAAGACAACAGCTGATACACGCTATTACTGTTTGGTTTTATTACAAAATTAGAATTTACTGTTTTTCCCCTAAGCCACCATACTTCTGGTTTGGGAAAATATAAGATGCATGACACACATAAACAGGTCTTAGGAAAGGTTGTATGCATGTAGCAGTGTTTTAGGATTGGACATTTTTGTGTACTTTGCCAAGGATAACATTTACCATTTTCAGTTTTCTTTCTTAAATCTGCTTTAGTAAAATTTAGATTTCTTGCAGCTTTCAACAGGTGACTGGTGTATGGGATCTGGGCTGATTGCTGCTAATAAAGAAAAAGGAAAATTTGGGCCAGATTAAAAGTTTGAAAAGTGTTTTCTAACATTTTTTAAATCAGTTACGTATCTTAATTGTAGCCAAACTCTTAAATATTGGGTCACTTTTTCCTGGATTGATGTACTCCTCGATCATAAATCTTCATTTTATTTCATTTCTGGAAAGGTGGTATGCTCCTATTAGCTGGCTTATAATGGGCACTTATTTCTTGGTGTTTCTTATGTTGCTAAGTGATACTGTTTACTTTATTGCCTTCGTGGTTTTTAAAAAATTTTCTCTCCAAGTGATGTTGAGTTAGTGCTATTGCTTGGATGGAAATCTCTGGATTTGACTCAGAGAGCCCACTATTGCCTGAACTGTTTTCTACTGGCATAGGCCAGTAGTGTTACCTGGTATTTTGATATCAGAACTGATTATTTTAATAACTTGGGATATTGCATAATTAATTGGCTGGGAGGGGATTGAAGTAGATGGGAGTTGGCTTAAATAGTGCCTGCAGGGAATGATCAAACAGTGCAGCAGCTCTTGATTTTTACCGGAACTGGGAGGACTGTTAGTGGCAAAGGGAATTAAGCAATATGTCCACTACAGATAGGCAAAACCTTTGGACCTTTTAATAACGTGTGACGCTTACTTTTGTCATCTGTGTAATTGCTTTTTCTTGCATGTTTTTTCTGCCAATGTTCTCCTATTCCTAGTCTGCACTGATAGCCTTGCAAAGGCATTGTAGTTTATAGAGAAGGAAGCTTGGAACTGATTTGGACTCATGACCCTTGTGGGTCCCTTCCAACTTGGCAGATTCTGTGATTTAGGCAATACTAGTAAAAAGGAGCAAGCAGGCATTGAATCTAATTTTGTGATTTGCCCTACCCTTTCCCTTTTCTCATCCTTAACTTTTTGTTAAAGCAATTTTAAGTCAGATAAGGATGTTATTTGCACATCTTCTTTCATGGTACCTGACTAAGAAAAACAAAGTTTTTTCTTACACAAGTTTACCGTCAGCAATTAGCAATGAGCCTCAACTGTGTCAACAAACAATTTTAATGTGGGAATATGAATAGAATTGATTTAGTATTTCATGTTGTATTTCAAGGAGAAGTTGCTCATGTCAAGCAAAAACAAAGCTACTCATTCCATAGGAAGAAAGTCAAATAAGTTGAGTTTTTGCACATGCATGGGCATTATCATTAGAGGCACTGCTACAAACACATGGCAGTGTTTCTGTTTGTTACTTCCCCATAATTGCTATTGCCTTGTCCTTTGTAGCCTGAACTATACTGTAATTACTAAAATTGTATCCTGGTTTTCCATGTCTTTATGGTCCTGTGAAATAGCTTTCCTGGGGCTGAAATAACTTACTGTGAAATACAAGAAAGTTAAAGCTTTAAATATGTGAACATTTTTAAAAAGCTATAGAATCTGAAGACAGCATCTTCTACTACTTTTAAATCATTATTTTAGGAAAGTTTTACTTCTTGCCTAACTTTTGGTTTGATTTTCAATGTGTTTGATCTCTGAACCTCAGAAATATGTATTCTGTGGTCACCTGCTTTTGATAATCTGACATCCTCTGTATCTTAATGCAGTATCTTGGAAACCTTGAAATTATTCTTTACCTCAGCACCTTCCTTCATTTGGTGTTTTGCAATTTCACACTGAGGACAATTAATAGGTGTGTTTAAGAGAGCTTAACCATTTGGTGGTTCAGTGCATTTTAAACATGAGAACAAGACTACGTTACACTTCCAGGACATAAGGCTTTTTTGACAAATTTTTAGCAGAAAAAGAAAGGGAGTGATTACTTAAATCATTGAAATGTCAATAAAAGCAGAGATGAGGAAAAGAAAGATTATGAAGGAAGGAGAGGTTAGGAATTAAGTGAAGAAGGGGAAATAAGACAATTAGGAAAAATGAACAAGAAAATGCAGTAAAGGCAGTGGAAGCAAATAATCAAACAAGAGCTGTATCTAGCTGAGGGTTTTATTTGGCACCTCTTGTCACAATATCTGAACATATTTCATAGACATGAATAACGATTCTGAAGTAAATTGTGTCTGGGTGTTTCTGTCACTTCTTGTTTGAGTTACGGTGGTCTTTGGGGGCACAGAGAAGGGTAAAGTCTAGAGTGGGAAGGGGATTCCCATGCTTTATAACTCCTATACTTGCTGTGGAAAGGTGCTCTGAGAAAAGCTTTGCACCAGGTCAGATTCTGGATTTGCATGTTTATTTTATTCTGAGGTTGTTTGTTTTGTTTTGTTTTAATTCCACTAGAGGGTTCTTTCAGTTATTTTGCACTGACAGGACTCTGTGTCACTCTTTCTTGCTGACTCTTTCTTTTACATTGACATTGCCCCAAAATATTGTGTGTCTGAGAGTTATTCACTCTTTAGTCTTAACTCTGCAGGGAAATAATCTGTTATTTGGGAACATCTGTGGTAATATAAAGGTAATAAGCAAAAGGGAGATGATACAGAAAAGGGAAAAGAGAAGGATGAATAAAAAGGTTTTCAACTTTTGCAAAATTTTATTAATTATGGAGTAGATTTACAAATAATTAATAATCTTCAATACTTTTGGCAAATACTTTAAAGCTTTTTTGAAAATGATTTGTGATGTAGAATGTGGGCCTGCATGCATGTACAGTCCTTGTGGAGGAATATGTTAGCTATGGTCTGGCACCTTATTTTTGAAAATTAAGCAGCTTGACTTTTGAAGGGAGTCTACCTCAAATGCATATTGACAGAATTTTCCTGTATGGTTTGCTGTGGTCTATCTGTCCTCCCTTCTCAGGGCTGGAAACTGTGCCAGGGACTGCTGGTCCCAGAGTCTATGTGCTCTGCTAGGAACAACTAGAAAGGAATTTAAATTTAAACGATCTGTTTTATAGATATCTAGTATACAAGTCACCGGTTCTGCATTGTCTTTTCGAACACCATCTGTCTCTAATCTGCTGCTAGCTGCCATATTGACCTATGAATGAAGCAAAAAACAATTTATTTCTTGATTAAGATTGCTGTTCAAGTTCTTATTTAATTTTATGAGCCATAAGGAGCGTTGTCTACTAATATCTATGGTATCAAGACTAGAACACATAGTAGTGAGTTTGTAAAGCTGGTATGGATTACTTTGGAGAGCAAGTGAAGATTGTTGGTGAGGGGAGAAGCTAAAATGCTTTGGTTGACCCTGGTACCAGGAAGAGGAGACACATTAATTAATAGAGCAAGAATGTCAGATCAGCACCATGTGGCTGAAAATTTCAAAGGATACAGGTGGTCATTTTTTATTTTACTTCTACAAAATGTGTATTCCTTCCTTTCTCCCAGTTGAAATGCATTAAATACAAGCTCTTCATTCCAGGTAGTACTACCGAGTTGTTGATGGATGACCTTGAGTGCAATATTGCCTAATGTTCTCTTCTTTCTTACAGAAAGATCCAGACTACCTGAAACTCTGGTTGGATAGTTTTGTTTCTAGCTATGAACAGTTTCTGGATGTGGACTTTGAGAAGCTGCCAACTAGGTATGTAGAATTACATGTTCATCTGTCCTTGATATCTGAACCAGATCTGGCTAAGAGCCCAGTCTTGTTCAAGGGCAGTACTGCCTTTAAAGAAAAGAAAGATTTTTAGTTGTCAGGTGGCACTACCATTTATCTGAAGGTCAAGTTGGGTTAGGAATGATGAAACTAGGCAAATACTGGTATTTGCATTATCTTGGGAGCTGGCATGAGTATGCCGTGTTCTTGTTTGTAGAAATATAATCATTATTCCTGGTGCATTTTTTTGAATGAGCATTCATTAAATGTTGCATATGAAATAGTATTAGTGCTTGTTATCTGCATCATCAGTGACTAAAGAGAATCAAGATGTAAGTAAAGAGTTTTGTAATTTTATTTCAGGGTTTGCTTTAAGATTAATGATGAGATTAAATGCTTAATGAAAGATTTACTCAGCTGGAAACCTTTTAAAATATGCACCAGTTATAGACTTTAAAGTGATTTCTTTGCATCTATGAAGACTTCAGTTTAGGGTAAGAGTATTGCTGATTTCACTCATGTTGCTGACCAAAAGTTCTCACATATAATCATGAGATGCTATTGAAGTCTAATTTCAGAGTTTTATATTTAATATTTTAGATTGGTATACTGTGTGTTATCATGATTGTGTTTTCATGTCTAACTTTGCACATGAGGAATAGAAACTTAAGCACTGGATGTTTTCTCTTGCTTTTGAGATGCTTGGATGAACTAAGGGTTTTAAGAAAAAACAAAGGTTATGGGAATCAGAATTCATGAGAACTCGTGTCAGTATTATAGCTGATACCACTACTGATGTTTGAAAGCAAAGAATGGTGCTCCCTGCATGATGGCTGCAGTCCAAGCCCTGTTGAAATCAATGGAAATTCTTTAATGGGCTTTGGATCAGATCCTGTTTGAAGTGTAAGTGATAGCTTCTACTGTTACAAGGAAATGAAGAATGCTGCAACTGGATCTTGGTGGATAAAACTTGGCCTTCTCAGCTCTTTGTATTAAAATTTATATGAATACTAAATATGTAATGCAATTACCAATAAGCAAGACCTTCAAATTAATTGTATACTCTTTCAGAAGATAGGTTTTCTTTGCAGTGTCAAAAATGCATCTTAGAGTGTTTAGTTGAGGAAAAGAGTTTATCCTTTAACACAGGTTATCTTTATACTTTTTAATATTAAAATATGAAGGGGGAAGAGAAGAATGTCTTGGTACTTCAACTGTAGGTGCTTTTCAGTTTATTTGTAATTTAAGTGGTTTTTAGTTTATGTGTTCATGGGTCTTGGGTTGGGTTTTTTCAGCAGCATAACAAACATGAAGCTTAGTTGTTGAGAACAATAGTAGCACCTTCATCGTGATAAATGATGACTTAGTGAGTGTAAAAATAATGTATTTTTCTGAGGTTAATGACAGGATTAGTGATTTAGTCTGAAAGAATAGAACCATGTGGATTTAGACTCATTTGTGTAACAGATGTAATGGAAAAGCATCAAAACAACACAGTGGTGAAGGCAAATCATTCCTGTGCTTTTGTGGCTGGTTTAAAAATAATACACTGAGAGCAGATATTAGAATTAACAAATAATTACAGTTTCTACCCTTATTTACATTTGTGATATAATTAGGCATGTGAGAAATGGCATCTTTCTGGGGTTTGGCAGTTTGTATTGTGGGCATTCACATTGTGAAATTGATAGTACTGGGCCCATTAAAAAGAAAAGTAGGTCATTGTGGAACCACCAAATGCTGATTTCCAGTTACTTGTGGGGCCATCAGACCCTGTGGACTCTTTTTTTTTTTTTTTTTTTTTTTAACTCGATTGCTTATTAGACAACTAATTCTGTCTTTTGGTCTTGAAAAAATATATGATGCCAGCTAAAATGAGAAAGTGACTGAACTGATACTTTTTCTCCTTTCCTTTTTTTTTTCCTTCTATAAATCTTGGTATGTTTTACAGCTATATGACTGCAAGACTTTGTGTACTGAAGGGCTAATGCCAAGAAATAATGAGAAACTGTGTAGGGAGAAGAAAGCTTGTACAGATTGCTGGACTAAACTAACCTTTTGGAAGACAGGCATAAAGTTTTGTGTCAATTTAAAACATGAAGGGTTTTTTAGCATCCAAGAAAATACCACTTTGAAAATGTAAAGATTCTGTTAGAGGTTTGGTTTTAGGATTTTTTTTTCCTGAAAGAAGGACTCTTAATTGACACTGTTACTTGCTGATTTAACTCATAAGACTATTTCTTCTATAAATTAGAATATATAATTTCCCAAGATCTGCTTTGGAAATGTGAAAGATGCTATGCAGTGCAGAATTAGGAAACCTCTAAATGTAGTGGATGAGTGTATCCAGTGGTACGATTTGACTGTATAAGTAGAGTTTATACAATTATGCAGCTTATAGGCTTATACAGCTACAGGTCTACCTGTATCTTTGTGCATCTACTCTATATTCTTAAGTGAAATGGCTCCTTGATAGTGTTATTAATGATTTTGCTGAGAAGGTGAATATAGCTATGCTGACAGCTTTGAGCATTGGGCACAAAAGACCAGTGCACCTGTCTGTTCTTTCCCTAAAAACATGTGTTCATGTCATACGTATTTATCATGTAAAGGATAAACCCTTTACCAGCTGGTGGGAAGATTTTTTTTCTCCTCATTGAAAAAGAGGAATTGTCACTTGGTTTAATACTTTTAGAAATAGCAAAGGCATCCAGAGTGTTGTCATGTTCTTTTTCTGCTTTTAGTTTACATGATCTTGAGTAAAGGAGCTTACAGGAAGCTCATGTAAAGTACCATAGAAACCATATTTTGTTAACTTACTGACTTCATAAAAATGATGCAGGAATCATGATAGGAGTGCTTATTATGTGGTTTCCTGGTTGTTGAAAAGTAAAACCTGGTTTTCTACAGCACTTTTTTCCCAAGTGCTTACTGCTGGTGAGGGAGTGGTCCCAGTGTGTGAGTTAGAGGTGTAATGGGTGCATACAATTTTGGGATAATTTAACTTCCTTTCAGACACCTGAGATAGCAGTTTGTATTGCTGCATAACCCTCTTAATGTAAGGAAGGAAACTAAATAAAAAGAACCCAAATGTGTAAAGTTCTTTCTCTTTTTTTTTTTTTGAGGTAGGGTACCAGCAGTCAAATAAGAATGTCAGTTAAGATATGATCTTTGACGTTTCTTTTTTTCCTTTCTTTTTTTTTTTTTTTTTTGGAATACTTAGTTTAAACAACCAGTCTTGCTGGGGAGAACTGGTACTACATGTCAACAAATGTAACTTTTTGATTTTCCTGGAGTTATAGTAGTAATTTGCTCTGAGGTGAAAAAAAGTTTGATTATTACTATTTATTTTACATACTCTATAGTATGTAAATTTGAGTAATCTCAACTAGGATTTCTCATGCTGATCTCACATGAGGCACTAAATTCTCATGGATTGTGCAATAGCACAGACAGGCAGCTACTGCAGAGAAAACATTCTTTGGGATATGAGGCATGAAGGGTATGCTGTTTGCTATCTTGTAAAGCATTTTATGATCTTACTGAAAAAGACTTGTTGGCCATTTTTGGGAAATAACTTTTGGATATATGATTTCAGCTGTCAAAAACTATGGCCTTCCTAATACTGAGAGGACATAATCAAACTCTGAAATACAAAAACTGAGTTATCAGATTATGAGGAACCGTGGTTGTAGTTCCAGAGAGTGCGGATCTCCTGGCATCTTGAGGGGTAAAGTTGTTATCAGGGAAATTAAAATCTTGTTCTTTGTATTTGTGTTGGAAAAAAGCAGTTGCTCTCAGTTTTGTGGTTAGTGTCTCTATCAGTTTAGAGCCTACAGGCACAATAAAATTTGTGCCACAACTTTCTGACTCCCTTGAGATTCTGAATCCCAGGATCTGAAAAGCATATTGCACAACTCTGTGAAGAGGCAAGGAAATGAACAGTATGTGGTCCTCTGCATAGGTACAGGTAACACTTGTTTTCTAGGATAGAAGAGCTTGCTGTCACTTACACCTGTCTAGATGTTTTACTAAATTAGATCTCCATTTTTCCCTTCTATGTAGGCTGCCTTTTTGATGTTAGAAGCTGAACAATGTATTGTACCCCATTTGCCTCAAATAATAACTATCACAGTGTATAGTGTCAGTCATTGCATTTCTCCACACTTTTTTGCACAGATCTGCGTATGCAACTATCATATTAGTGAGTTTTTGTGCTAGATGAATTTTTATGGTTATATTTCCCCTGGCTTTGCCCATGTTGAAGGCTTTTGTAAGCTGTAAGGCTCTTGCTTTTGTCTTCCTTTTCCTGTGTAGAGTTCATAGAAGATGTGTCAGAAGCTGCTGCCAAAAGCTAACTCTTTTTTGCATGTGCTACAGCAGATAAACAGTATTCATCCCAATGAATGTTCTAACAGATCTGTATGTTTCTATACTGTTGCAAAAATGCGTTTCCATATGGTTGTTCCTGGATTGTTGGTGTATTTGGTTTTATTTGTGGGGGTTTTTCCCCATTCTTTTCTTCATGTTTTGGTTCTCACTGATGTATTTCTAAAAATGGTTTAGTTCAGCAAAAAAACAATAGGCAAGATAATTTTGTACAACTTTTTGAAATTTATGTAAGAAAGTCGTGAGGTTCACTGTGGGTGAATACTAACTGGGTTTCAATAACTATATAATAATTGGCACCTCATTTATTTGGACACTTTTAGTCTTCAGTAGACAGTTGAAAATCTTCCCCCAAATGTGTTATGTTGTTTCATTCCATTGTGACTCTCCTTTTCCTTACTTAGGGATTTCCCAGGCTACCTGTTTACCTGATGAAGATCATGCAATTTCTTTGTGGCAATTAAGGCAGCTCATTGCATGGAGGAGCATTTAGGAAGCCACTTATTGAATTTCAACACTTTTTTAAATGCAGTTTGTTACTGGGATAAAGAAAACTCAAGCTGGTGTATTGCCACCAGACATTTCCTTGTGGTTCATTAGAAACTGTTCATGAACTGTCAGTTTGGTCCCCTTTCCTGTGGAACTTCGCTGGAACACTACATGAGTACATGAAAATTGATTCCTACCATGTCATTTGTATTAACAATTTTGTGTCTGTGTTTTCTCATTAGAGTGGATGACATTCCACCAGGAATATCACTGCTTCCTGATAACATTCTTCAGGTCCTCAGACTCCAGCTGCTACAGTGTGTCCAGAAAATGTCAGATGGCCTAGAAGAGCAGCAGCAGGCTCTGTCACTTCTACTTGTGAAATTCTTTATCATCCTTTGCAGGTATTTGTTCTGATTGTTACCTCAGCAATGCTATTGTTTTGTTTAAGAAATCTTGACACAGCCTATAAATATAGATTCTAATGACACATATAATGTGATTTGATGTTTTCCAGTAGAAACAGAAATACCACTTCTCACAATCTTCGAATTAAAGGAAGAGGGAATAAAAGAGAGAAGGGTACAATGCAATAATCTTAGCAATAATATTTGCTATGAGAAAGGGAATAGAAGGTGTTTAGGTGCTAGATTCTCTGTAATTACAGAAGATAAATCTATGGGAATTCAAGATACGAGATACTGGTATAATAAATACTTTTAAAAGAAAAAGTACACTCTAACAAGTGTTAGATGTGAAATAAGTTGAGAGAATTGTACAGGAAGAACTGTTTAGCATTTTAAACATGCTTAGCATTCCAGAAACAGCTTATGAAACTTCTATTACACTATTAATGCAGCTGATTTCCTTCTGAAACTTCTGCACTGAAGCAATGAATAAACTGCATTTAGAGATCTATTCCACACTATTTCTTCAGTATTCTATTGTGAAGTACATTGAGAGAGGAAGGGAATAAAATATAATAGGGAACCCGCTTTTCTCAGGAGTATTTGAGGCAGCATTTTTGAGTCCTTTAGTTCTCCTTACCTCTGAAACATACAGAGAGCTGTGTATGGCAGTGTTTAAGTATCCTGGGATATTAAGTATAAGCTGAGTACCTGGTGATAATGTGTTTTTGAATTAAACTATTGTCAGCCTTACTTGCTGAATAGTTCTCCTTACAACATTACTTTGGTATCTGATCTTTGTGACTTGTCCTCAAGACTGAGAAATTCTTTGTCATTGCTTTATTTATGTTCTAAAATAATTTATTAGGTGTTTGTTTTCCTCGGGAGAATTTAAAGTGAATAAATGTTTCTAGGTATATGTTTGCTAAAGTTTTAGAAAGTGTATGCACTAGTAATGTGGGAGAAGTGGAAGTTATTGTCTTTTATCAGATGCCATTTCTGAGCTTTCTATTTAGAGTGTCCTGGGAATCTGCTTAACCTCTGAAACCCCAAATTCCAAAAAGAATTGGCCTACAGCAGAGTGACTTGAGCCTTTCTTCCTGTTAGATGAAAACTTGTGAGCTTTGTTACTGTGACAGAAGTAAACACTTAAGTACATGCAGTCTTTTGGAGAGTATTTTTTAAATGCTAGTATACTTTTGTATGTTTTAGCATTCTGTCTATAATCAAACATTGTTTGAACTAGCTTCAAATAGTACACTGTGTACAATTCTGTGGCTTTTATGTTGTATTCATAGGAATTTGGCCAATGTGGAGGAGATTGGGATGTGCTCATACATTAACCATGTTATCACCATGACTACGTTATACATTCAACAGGTACGTGGTTAACAATTCCCATCAGTTATTTTTACCCTCTGATACTTCCTGTTCCTGCTTATCTGATCTACTTTTTCAACAACAGTGTTCTGTGGAGAACAGTTTGTGGGCCTGAACTGTTCTGGAGGTGATTGAGATTGATTTTCAACATCTAGAAATTTTCTGACTGCAGCTCTCTTTTTTTCAGTTAAAAAGCAAAACTAAAGAAAAAGAAGTGGCAGATCAGACCCCCATAGAAGAATTTGTGAGACATGCACTGGCTTTTTGTGAAAGTCTCTACGATCCATATCGAAACTGGAGGCAGCGAATTGCAGGGTATGCATGGACTAAGACAGGATTGTAAACACTGTAGTTTATGATAACTTTAACCATGAATCAACAGAATCACACCACAGAGAAGTGTTATGCTTTCTGAAATTGGATAGGGTTTAAATAACTTTTTAAAATTATAATATATTCACTGGCAGTCTAGAAGTTAAAAGTTAAAAGAAAATTAAATTTGAGGGTATACTAAGTGGTGTTTGGTTGTAACTGACCATCATGAAGGTCCTGTTGTTGTTTTCTCCTTTTAACAACTGGCCCATTTTTCTAAATGGGTGGAACAAAGAAGCCAAGAGGAAAGTAGTATGCAGACCTGGTTGAATTAGGGCAAAAGAAGTTGTTGAAGCTCACAGTATAGATATGTTGCATCTTTGAAAATAAGTTTATAAATGTATCAACAGAATTATAACCCTTTAATGTGATGGTTCCCTCTCACCTAGGGAATCCATAATAATGTTTTGTGCCCATTTCAAATTGCATGGTTAAAACATTTTGCAGTCTAGCTGATGGCTTAGTTACAATAAGCATGGAATAAATAAGAGATTGCTGGCTTCTTTATTTTTTAAAAAAAACCAAATCATTTTGTAAAATATTAAGCCATTTCTAGGTGAAACAGAACAGTGAATACAGAATTAACTGTGATTCATGTTTTCAGGGTGAAATACTACTTCACTATGCTTTGTCAATCCTGTAGGCAAAAGATAACTCCTGATTTTTGGCAGTTTTCTACTATAAGTCCTATTATAATTTACTATTATGAGAAATAAATTAAAAAGTATGTCATAAACAAAGTATCATATCTAATTTCTTTGGTGTATGTTTTTTAATGTAATTGCAGACATTTCCTTAGTACAGTTGAAAGGAGCAGACAGAAGTATAAACCAGCTTCCCTCACTGTCGAGTTTGTCCCTTTCTTTTACCGTAAGTATCACTAACAGCCTCTTTAAAATTGTCATCTTTAGAGGACTGAACTTAGTGATCCTAAGTAACTTTCTCCTAAGAATGCCTGACAGTGTAAAAGCCCCTCACTTTCTGAGGCTGAGTGAAGTGGGTTACTTTGGTTGCTTGTTTTTTGCTTGGAGCGTCACTATCTTGCTATTCCCCCTCTCATCTTTGAAAGCCTTTTTTTTTTTGTTTTTCCAGACTTTATTTCAGTACCCAACATGGTTTAATAGGGTTGGTTCTGTGAATTGCCAACTTTTCCGTTTATTAGTGAAAATAAGGTTCCTGTAGCAACTGTGCTGATAACTCTTATGGAAAAATAATCTTAGAAAAGTGTTCCTGCATTTTTGTCTCTTTAATATGATTTAACAGCCAGAAAGAATGGAGCTCTGTGCCATTCAACTAGCAAATGCTCCTTGAGCTTCAGTTTGGGAAACTCCTCTGTTTTCTCTCTGGTTAAGTCATTAAATATCATGATGACTGCTTTGGGATTCATATGTTCTTACCATTATAGATTGTTTGTGTGGAAAAGAAGGACTTACATGTCCATATTCTGTACTTAAATCTCAGGAAGGTGGGATGCCCAGCTAGTTTGCTGGTTTAGCATACTGAAGTGATAGTGCCAACAGAACTGAAGCAACAGGAACAATACTGAGAAATGGGAAGTGAAGGAGTGAAATCAGCCCTTTTTGCAGCTATCTGTTTTTAATTGAAAATAAAAAAGGAAGATTCTATTCCTAGAGTGGTAGCATTCATGAATTTGAATTTTCTAGGTTTGAGTCACAACTCCTGTTCCTTGAGATTCAATCACTATGTACATAAAATAGGATAGTTGCCAAAAAGACCAAATTGCTGATGCCACTAAAATGCCATTATCTATGTGCGAGAGCACTGGAAACCCACTCTAAAGACTGCTACTGAAGAGTGTCATCTGCAGGTTCTCTCCATTCAGTACAGTGCACTGTGGTTCCTCCTAAGTCTCTTAAACATGATAGAATGTGACTGAGCTAAAGTTGTGCTGATTAGCAGACAAATGCTCATCTGCTTGTTGACCAACTGACAGAAAAGACAGAATTTGCCGAGCACGTGCTTTAGACATTCTACCATGACAGGACTAATTTGAAGGTTTTTAGTCCACCCAACCTAATGATTTGTTCACAATCTGCTAGGTACTGCTCTTTTATATTTGTCTGAGGTTCTCCAAAAGATTCAGAGGCTATAAGTTAAGGGAGTGGTGGTACTAACACCCTAACAATGTGATCATCTAAGCTTTGTTTAGTTTGAAGAACAGATTTAAAAACTAGCTCTGCAATTTTCTTTTAAAACAGGCTTATACCTTCAGTATATAGTCAGAAATCTTACTTGCCAATAACTAGTACTTGTCTTAAAGGTCATATTATTATTTTAATGCATATAAAAATCTCATTTTCAGTTTATAATGTTTCTTTAAAATCTCAGTTTTTACAAACCCAGGTAATTATCAGTTTTATTTTACAAAGTTATTGGAAGTTTTACAATAGTTAATTCCAAAAAATAATCCATTGTAGTTTGTTACAGCTACTTTGAGTGTAGTTTTATTGCTTTTTCAAAAATATCCAGGTTATATATATTGCTAAAAAGAGTTCCTGAGGCTGATTGTAACTAATTTATATCAGATATGGCATGAGAAGAGATGCAGGATAACTGCCTTTAAAGACATTGCTGCTAGAAAGGTTACAGACCTGCGTGGGATTTGCTGGGAAGTTTGACTTTAAGGGAGCAAACTCAGGGACTGTATGTGGCATCAGACTTTCCATGCCAAAATTGCTCTCATCTTTGTCATGCTTGATAACTGATTGTGTGTTAATACATCTTTCTATTTCCCATTAGTAGGGACAAGATGAGCTTATTTTACATTATAAATCAAGACCAACGGTTGTTGTGTCTATAGTTCTGTCAACCTTCATTGAATGTTTTATGCAAGCTGAAGGTCTGGCCCTGAGAATTCTTGATAAATGTGGTCATGTTATGTTACTTTGATAATGCTGGAATTGATGTGTTTGTGTCTAACTTATGTAAAAGAAAGTGGAGATTATATAGTTGATTTTTTTTTTTTTTTAATTTGTATGATGACAGGGAATATAGGCAGGGGTTTTTTTATTTCATTTGTTGGTGGGGTTTTTTTGAGAGGAAAATTTTGGTAAAATTTATGTGACCAGAATAAGAAATTCTTCTCCTTTTTATTTACTTCAATCAGAATGCTTTCAAGAAAGTGAACATCTCAAGGAAAGCCTGAAATGTTGCCTGCTGCATCTCTTTGGAGCTATTGTGGCTGGTGGTCAGGTAAGGATGTTCTAAACCCTTTTCAGCTACTGAAGCCTCCAAATGTCTGTTCCTTGCTTAAGGCTTTTAAATACCCCATAACCCATAAATAAGAAGAATTTACTATTGACTACGAATCGTTTCTATCTTACGAATTTTGGGATCGTTCTGTGCAATAATATCTAAATGCTAAAAGCTGAGTCTTGCTTTCAAATAACAGTAGAAGTTTGCCTTTTACAATAACTACACGTTCATATGAACTTATTGTAGTATTTAAAGTGGGTAACTAGATTAAGAATTTCCACCTGCGAAGACGAAAGTTTTGTAGCAACACATGAAGTTGATCTCTCTTACTTCCAAGGTTGAAAGTAAACTGTTTCAGTAAGAGGCATGAGGCCCTTACACCTTGGAAGCAATTTAAAATCTTTGAAAGAATATGAAGAAAAGAGGGTATTCATCATCATCATCAAAGCCACATCTACTTTCTCAGTTGACTTCTGTAATATCCTGCATATTCTGGTCACAAGCAGATGTTACTTCTTATGATCCTGAAGAAAGAGTGTTTTAAATGTTATCAGGGAGCTGCAAAGCCAGGCACTGCTCCATTAGGGAAGGCAAGCTGAGACTGAGCAGGAAGGCCAGACAGGCAGAGGCAGTTGACCTAACTGGTGAAAGGTGCAGTCTCACTATACCTGAACAAGGTCTGGTGGTTATAACCAGGGTCAGCCAGCCCAGACCACTAGACAAGTCTGTAGTGATGAAACCTAATATCAAACCAGGAAGTCTGGTCAGCATGTCAGAGTAAGGATTTGGTCTAGTGATGGTAACTGGAGTCAGTCAAGAGCCCAGTGGTTACCAGCCCCGTCCAAAGTCGTGAGGCAGTCTAAGGTCAAGCTGGGCAGTCAGGTCTGTGGGTCAGATTCAACAGTACGTGGCCAGGCACAGACATGGCTGCAGTGTAGCTCAGGCAGGTAAAAGGTTGAGAGCCAAAGCTTGAAGGCAGTTCCCTAGAGAGGGCAAGAAGTCCCTGACAGGGCTTCTCAAAGGTCTCTACAAGCCTGGGCTCCTGTCCTAGATTTAAGGTGCCCCTGAGCCTACGCAGTCAGGCCTCCAGGAAGAAAGGTGAGGGGAGTGCACTCAGGGCCCAGACAAATATTCGCTAATTATTATGTTCTTATTCTTATTGCTAATTCTAAAGTATCATGAATCTCTTTATCTGAAATGAAAATTCAATTTAAAGTTTACCTAGAATTAGCAGTTTATTGAGGCTACTTTATATGAATTTTGTAACATGTTTTAAATTATATTTCCTTTTCCATATAAACATTCTCTTTGAAAGAGAAAACCTATTTAAGTGAACAAGATGGGATGCATTTCATCTGTAGCCATCAATGTAATCCAATTAGAATGTTTCACATTTATTTAAAAACTACATTAATAGACATAATAGACATAATAATGAATGTTTCATAATTGAGATAATTTGGGTAGACACTACTGGTTTGAAGAGGTTTAATTTTTTTTAAATTAATTTATTATTATTTTTACCTGATGGGTTTCAGAGGAATGCTCTTCAAGCAGTATCTCCTGCCACCATGGAAGTCTTGATGCGTGTTTTAGCAGATTGTGACAACTGGGATGACAGAAACCCTGAGGAAGTGAGCAGGAAGGCAGAGCTGACTCTGAAGTGCCTGACAGAAGTTGTCCATATCCTTCTAACCAGCAGTTCTGACCAGCGTCAAGTGGAGACAAGTACAATATTGGAGAACTATTTCAAGTTGCTTAATTCAGACCATTCAGCTTTACCTAATGCGAGGCGATGCAGGCAGTGGGAGAGCAGATTCATAGCACTACAGATCCAAATGCTGAGTGAGTACCCAATTGTCCAGTTCCTTGAAATATTTCTTGACAATAACTCTATAGCAAGTAATTATTGAGCTATGATAGTAATATCGCTGAATATTCTACCAAAAAATGTTCACTTGGCTAAGCAATTGAAAATTTTCTAACATTTCTTCTTTGATGTTACTTTACATATGTTCTTATTTAATCATTTGCTATCAAAAACCAAACCAAAACAAACAAAAACACCCCAAGAAAACCCCCAGAAGAAATTATATCATATTGCTACCATTTAACCAGTGTCAAGGTTTGTAGACTGCCAGTATCCATGAAAAAAGAAAAATGTAGCTAGACAACAACTGACACTCATCAGCACCTTAGTAATGGCAGAATAAGACTGTTCTGTAATAAAATACCCATGTGGTGGCTGTTTTGTGATAGTTTGCTTTTCAAATGGCATTCTTCTAAACGTTGGCCAGAAGTAATAGTCTGAAACAATTGGGTCTAAATTTTTGGATAAGAATTCAGGGATTTGTTTTTTCCACTTTGGTGTTCAGAATGGGAAATAAAAGTACTTGTTTTTCCATACTTCCTCAAATACTAAAGAATAGTACTGAGGCTGTGGTGAATGCTACAGTATAAGACTGCTGTAGAATGCAGAGTAAAGCAAGTCTTCATATGCTTTAAAAAAAAGTAATGCTGCTCATGTGTTACAAACTGGCAATGACTTCAAACAGAGCTCCAAGACAATCAAAGATATTAATTAGCTGAATTTTTCTCCAGATATAGTAGGTTATGTGGCAATTTTTACAGCATCAAAATGCTCAGCTCTAGGCCTAGTGATCTGTGCTTAAAACATGTCATTCTTGATCAAAGAATGCAGAGCATATTGGTTGTTGTATATTTTTTTCCCTATTTCTATTATGTAATGTGCAGAAAAAAATGCTTGATGGATTTGACAAGTGTTTTGCCTTTGATGCCAGTTCTGTTTTAATTTTATAGATACCATCACAGCCATGTTAGACTGCACAGATAGGCCTGTTCTGCAGGCAATTTTCCTTAACAGTAACTGCTTTGAGCATCTCATTCGACTGTTGCAGAACTGCAAGGTATGTTTTCCCTTATCAGAGTATGTTTAACAGAACCTGTCTTGCAATATTATAAGTATATTAATTATCTTTTCATCTTCCTTATGAAATAGAAGCAATTTTTAAGTGTCTGCACACTGAAAGTGAAACTTTGGATGGGTTAGAGCCACTAATGTCATGAAAGATCTCAAAGATCCAAGTTGCTCTAAAATCTGTTTTTTATTGCTAATGAAGTAGAGGTGTTTCTTGTCTGTCTTGTGATTAAAGCAGTGAATGCTTATTTTGAGTCCTGAGCAAAATACCTTTACAGACCCCATTCAGTCTCTAAAATCTGTTAACGATGGTTACTGGAAACCATCCCCCTTGCCTTTTTGTTTTGGTTTATGTTGTGAGGATTTTTTTTCATTTGTTTGTTTGTTTTATATTCTGTCACTGGATTGCTAGGAAGTCACAACTGCTGCCAGATGGAGGTCTGAACTCTTAATTTCAGAGGCATATTGTTCCATTAAAAAAAAAAATCTTGCTAGTGTGCCATTGTAAGTGTTTCAAAATATGAGTCCTGTGTGTAGCTGACATAAAACATGAGATCAAGCTGTTAAAAATGTTCTTTGATTGTTCTTTTTCTACATAGGATTTAGTGTTTTTGTCTCAATCCCAGATGGTCATAATTGGCAAACTAATGTCTTTCACTGATTGCTTTGTAGATTTGATTTTTCCTTGCGTAAAAGAACATAGATATAACTCTCTGGAATATTTTTTTCTCTTTTTGTGATATGTGGGTGACAGAGCTGTTTTGAGCTCTTGATGCTAGATAATTTAATGTTAGCTACAGTATACAATTTGTTTCTTAATCCATTTAGATTTTGGATTAGAACATATTTCAGTGCAGTGATACATTAAAAATAAATGTGTTTGGATTATGTCTTAATTGTAATTCTATTCACTGGCAGAATGCCAATTGGCTTGCACTGTTTTGAGTAGTCTTTGTAGTTTTATTATCTTCTGAAAATACATTGTTTGACCTTTCCATTCTCCTCCTCTGTTTGGGAATCTCTGCCTATTTTTGTACTAACCTTGTACTCTATAAGAAACTTCAAGAAACTTCCCTTTTAGTTTCTTCTGAAGTCATCAGCAGTTTATCTGTTCATGGAGAGTCCAGCTGTGTTCCTGCTCTCACAAATAAGTGGTGGAATTTAAGAAAGCAGGAACAGCTACTCTATTTTTGCAACTTGCTCTTTTTATTTTTATTCTACTGTAGATGTGTCAGAAGATGCGCTCTTTTAAAGTTTTTTCCTGTGATACTGTCTCACATATCACTGGGAGTGATTGGGTATCAGTACTTCGAGTCTGCTACATTGTACACTTTTTTTAACCTTTCACAGTCGAAATACCCCCAAGGATGAGAAGTAGGGGGAGGATAGAGATAGGGTAGGTGTTACAGTATATTTGTATTTTCAAATATACTGTATCTTGAGTGTTGTTTTTCGCCTGTGATATCCAAAGAGATGGACTGTAATTTAGAGGTATCAGAAGGTGCTTATTCTGTTCTGAGAGTCATTTAACAAAGTGGTTTGTCAGTGCTGAATCTTTTCTTGTCTGTTAAACTCTTTCAGAGGTCAGACTTTGAGTAAAGCACAACAACCTCTAGCAGTATGCCTGGTTAAAAAAAATAATTTTGAACAGCTTTTTAAATGGAAATATTAAAACCATATGGTCACTGTAATAATCTATTTTTCCTTTTCACAATATGTATTATGAGAAATTAAGTAGCTCATGAAAAATTCGATGTATTTTTTTTTTATGTCTGCTTTTGCTTCTGTTTAATGTTCTTATTCTTAGTTGTTAATGTTAGAGCCCTCTGAGGCATATTATAGTTATTCTGCACTGTTAAGTGCTCTTGACTGTGATGTACCTTTCAAAATGACTTATGTTTCTAACCATGTGCTTTCACACCTATGTAAGTCAAAGCAATATCTTAAGTGTTGTCCTTTGTTTTGCCCTAATTTATGGAAGTTGGTTTCTCAGGTTGTTATTCTTCAGAGAGACTGTCTAGCAGATAATGGCACAAAATGTGTGTTTGTGTGGGGTGGGGAAAGACAAATGCTTAGTTTTTACCACTAAGAAACACTAAAAGAAAGTGTTGTTTCCCTTTTTTTTTTTTTAAGGGACTTTTGAAATGTTTTGGTCAGGGATTTTTTTAACAACATGGTAGAAACTTAAAACAGAAGGAGGTAAATTTAAGTCCTGATTAGGTTACAGCTAAACTTTGCACACAAGTTGACTGCAATCAATTATGAATTTGGGTGACCTTTAAATTTACAAATTCAGGAGCTGACTAGGAATCTAGCTACTAAAAACAGAGCAGTTCCTTTGCTGAAGACCCAGTATAGATTTATGTTTGATTTAAAGCTATTTACAACCTTCCTGATTCTTAGGGTGATGTCAGATATTTTGCCTTTCTTCCTGATCGAAAGACTGTGTGCCCCAGAAATTCTACTACTGTGCTGTTGGAAGATTAAATTATTCTGTCTAGATATCTTCAGCCTTCACCTAGGGTGAAACATAAGTAGAAGGTGGTGAAACATCTGTATCCATTTCTTTGCTAGTGCCCCACTGTTGTCTTTATTTCTTACAAGCAAATTTTTGAGAACCTCCTGTCATCTTGCATGTTGTAAATGAAATTAGAGATGCTAAACTGGAGACCAATATAAATTCCAAATAGATCTCTTTCCTTGTCTCAGCAATTATATATTTTCTTTTTTTTTTTTGAGGTAAAAAAGTAATTACTCTTTAGAAAAAAATACAGTGTAATCTTCAGTATTAAGAATTAACAGAAGACTAATAATAATGGAGGATTGCATCTCACCAGTGTGAGAACACTTTCTTTTTTTTTTCCTTTTTTCTTTTTTTTTTGGGATGTGATAACAAACCCAAGGCAGCCTCCACAGGTTTGGCTGCAGGTAACTGTTTAATGTGCAATTATTTCCATTATTCTTGTCTCTAACAGCTGTTTTTAAATGCTAACAATAAAGTCGCAGACAAGAGTGAGAAAGACCTTACCAACAAATTACTGACAGAAATGAATGAGGACCAGGTACCTACCTAAACTGTATTTTGCTTCAATCAAAGTCAAGCCACAATCACAGGAAAATTGATTCCTGTACTTCACCTTAACCATCCTATTTAAGCCTTCTGCAGCAAGCTGAACTTGTGTTGCTGCACACATCAGTATTTCCTGTCTCTCAGAAAATGGTTTTTCTGAATAACAGATTGAATTCAATCTATGTTTTATTCATCTACTTCAAATTGCAGATATTTGCAATAGACTGGGCCTCAATTGTGCTTCTTTTAAGGAAAAGGTGAAGTACATGAATGGAATCCAAATAAATTCTCTCAATCTGGTGGTGATTTTTTTTCCCCTCGTTTTCTTCTTTTTTGCTTCTTTGTCTCAGCACTGCTGTGTTTTGGATTCTGGGGCCTTGTTTGTGAATCTCAATGGTTGTGTTTGGTGTCCTGATTCTTTGCTTGTCATCAAGAACAGATGTTCACAAAACAATGGACAGGCTGAATCAGGGAGGTAGGAATAGCCTGTTGTTTTACTTTTCCCAAATATTATGGAAAGTTTCAAATGCAAATTGTTGTATTAATTTTATAGTAGAATTATTTGTTCTGATTAAAACTGTAAAGAAATGCTAAATACAGGGGATGGTAATCTACAAATTGTGATTTTTAACTAATAGCTTTGGCTTTTTTGGACGCAGCACAACGCTCTAACCGCATCTAAATGTTTCTTCACATCTAACATGGTCTTCTAATTCTTGACATTTGATTTTCAAAATATGTCTGAGATGCATATAATGCTCCAGAGATGATGAAAACAGTACATTTGTTTGTACAGTGTTGCTAATTAGGCTTACAGATGGATGCAAAATAGTGCTCCAACATTTTTGTTCTTAAAACCACCATAGAAAAATCAATATAGACAAGAATTACAGAAAAAAACCTCAAAGGATTGCTTAAATTGGAGAGAGAGAGGTGTTGATCAGTGCGATGAGACTATGGGTGAGGTAGCCACCTAACTGTGCCTGTGTGACTTATCTCTTATAATTTGTGTGTTTGTGTGCTGCATTGGTGTGTAGGGCCTTGGATGGAAAAGAAGACACTTTATATGAACTGCAGGTGCCTGATTGTCCAGCAGCACACACACACATACTGCAAGAGATTTCCTAATTGTTTTCCTCCCTCCCTCTTGAGGTTGTCCATTAGGCGCATGAGGAAAACTTGTTTGTCCATCAGAATATTTGAAGTGCAGCGTGTGTTGTGAATGCTTCTCTCCTCTTGAAGTATGTGAATAGTTGTCTACTGTGGTGTAATTCCTTGTAGGCTGTGGAGTTATGAAATCTTGACTGGTGGGGAGATGATCTTTGAAGCATGTTGCCAAACTCTTGGTTTCCCTCCTGGCAGGAGGGCACAGTACACATTTTGGAGCTCAACCGTCTTTGGACATTTGTTTATGACTTCTGTACCTGCTACTTTCAGGTGTTTCAGGGACACCTGGACTCCTTGGCAGTATCAACCATTCAAGCCCTCACAGCAGTAATGCACAAGTCTCCAGCTGCAAAGGTAACAGTATATATGCAGAGGTCTATTTACAATAGGCTTCTTGATCTTTTTTCCACTTAGTGTTTTTATCACAGTATCTTGATGGATCTTCCTAATGAAGATGAGCAGATTGTGGTCCCACATTGATGACAGATAGCTGATTAGAATTCCTTATCCCTTTATGTGTGTCTAGTGGCTGAACACTGAGTCATCTTTCTTTCAAAACTGGAAGATCAGAGTATAATAGCAGTTGGAACTTTGTAAAGGAAGTACATTGTTACTTGTCCCATGACTATGTGGGGTAGACTTAGTGGGTATTTGCAGGAATTTTCGGGCAGGAGTTTGTGTTGTAGTTTTATCATGGTTTTAAACTAACCTAGGACAGTATTGCTTTCCAAATGGTGGTCTTGCCATTCCCCTGCCCTTCCTTGGTAGTTACTCTTGTGGTTTGATAAATGGATAGGTTGTGATTAGTTTGTGATTCTGACTGGAGGCTAAACCCATGGAAAAGTAGTGTATTTATTCCTGGATTGCTGAGTTCATTAGATTCTAGCCTTGGTTAAATGATTCCCTGGTCTTGGCACAGGGAAAGGGATGTGGCTGCACAGCAGAGTCTAAAGGAAGAGTGGGAGTCATCTGATTTTATTGCTAGTTGCGGTACAGCCTGAGGGAAAAACAGCAGGGTCAGTTATGCTCCTCCAGAACCTTATTCAGGGTGCTTATTTCTCCACTGACTCTGGAAAGCCTGAAAAGAGTTATATGTTGGAGATGAGAACTGCTGGGATTCACAGAGGGTCAACAGAGTTTTCAGTTGTACTTCTGCTGCAACATACATTTTTCTTTTTTCTTTCTATAGTTATCTAAGCAATCACCTCACTTCTGCTGATAGATTTATTCTTTTTAAAAAAATAAAATTAATTTCAGTGCAGAATACAACCAGGAGAAGAGTATCCATTCCATATGATGTGTTGACTGTTTATTAATTAAACCATAAATGGATGCTACATCTTGAACTTCACTGGCTGATTTAATATTTTTCTCTTGATGTCGAAATCAATTAGTTTTCAGAAAAACTTCCTTGGAACACTTTTCTAATTTTTTTAAGTGTTTAGGATGGGTAGTTTTTAATCAGCTGGTCTAGGAGAATCTTTCACTGAAAGATTAATATTTGAATACTTCTAATTCTTAACGTAAACATTTCATGCTATAGTTTGCACTAAAAAACAAAGCTATTAGTTCTTTGTGATAGTTTTAACATTTGGATTATACTGAAGCAATTATATTTTTGTATAGGTAATTACTAAAATATTACTTTGAACTTTTATTTGTTTATCTGTGTGCTGCAGTGAGATCCTTCTCATCTATAGCATTCTAGAGACAGTACAATGGATGTGTTATCAAAAAGAGATTTCTAACCTGTACAACATTTTTATAGCATTCTAGTTATTATGTGTCTAATATTTTGTTAAATTAGAACCTACTGCAGTAGGCGAGCAATTTTTGTCCATTTTATTTGTTAGTGAGACTGGGATTTTTATCCTCAGGAAGTCTTCAAGGAGAGGATTGGCTATGCACACATATATGAGGTACTAAAATCACTGGGTCAACCCTCGCGGGAATTGCTGGAAGAACTCATGAATATGGTGAGATGTCCTTGCTTTGAATGCAAAAACGTTTACGTCCTTCAAAATTACTTCTAGCCCTATTTTATTGTTATTTCACATCTGAGTTCTCTGCTGTTTTTCAGGCTGTTGAAGGTGACCACATGGCTGTTGGGATACTAGGCATTAGTAATGTCCAACCCTTATTGCTGCTTATCCAGTGGCTTCCAGAACTCGAATCACATGAGCTGCAGATTTTCATCTCAAATTGGTTGAGGCGAATCTGCTGTATTAACAGACAGAGTCGTGCCACATGTGTCAATGCAAACATGGTCATCCGGATCATTGAGACACTCAACTCCCACTCCGCCCTCCACTGTACTTGTGCAGAGAACCTGATTGCCCTTCTGGGCTCTTTGGGGAGCCAGTCAATGGGCTCAGAAGAACTGCTTCAACTGATCCGGCTCCTGAGGACTGAGGAGCCCAAAGGAGCTCACCCTTATGTGGTTCCAGTGATGCGAGCCATCCTGGCCATGGCCCGGAAGCAGGGCATGGCCAGTGCCTTGCAGTACTTCAACTTGCACCACAGCATGGCCGGGATCGCTGTGCCAGCAATCCATCGGTGGCCGGGCTCTGCGTTTTCTTTCAACGCGTGGCTCTGCCTTGACCAGGACCGGGTGGACCCCAGCACGACCAGCAAAAGTGGCAAGAGGAAGCAACTCTATAGGTAATAGTTACTATAATTACTTCAGCAGCACAAATCTAGGTCATCTGTTCCCCATGGCATATGGTGCCTTGTGACATGTGGCGCTTCTGCTTATCTTCATAGAGTGCAGTACATAATGCTTAGTCTGCGAAAGGGAGCGGTTTTATCTGTCACCAGAGCCAGGTTATGTTAAAGAAATAAACATGTAGTTTCTCTGTTATAATGTTTTATTGTCTACAGTTCAATATCCATAACTTCAAATTGTGTTAAGGTTCACTACTTAAACAAAACAACATTAAAAAACAAAAACCAACCCCCCAAAAAACCCACCCCAATGAACTCTATTTTTTGTATAAGAACACAGTGAAAAGGATAACTTCATAGTGCTTAAATAGTGGCTGTTGACGTGAATGGTTCTGATATAATTTAACTTTCTGGCTACTAACATTCAGCAGTAAACAGAATGTCTTCTGTTTGTTTTCTTTTTTTTCATAACAAGAGTAACAGCCAGTCACATAGTAAATATTGGACCAACAACAAATTACTTAAATTGATTCTCTCCTTAATGAAAGTAGTGTTAGGTGGTAGTTTTGATGAAGCAAGTCCTTGATTGTCTGTTTTGTTCTCTTTCTATAGCTTTTTTACAGGAAGTGGTATGGGGTTTGAAGCCTTTATTACATGCTCTGGGGTATTGGTGGTTGCAGTTTGCACAAAGAGGGAATATGCAACAGTGATGCTGCCTGACCATTGTTTTTTTGACTCTCTCTGGGTAAGATTTGATACTGACAAACACTGTGTTTAGGATAGTACTGTTAACTCAGAAGTCCAAGTTCTATTTTTTGGTTATTTTACAAATATATATCTCAATAATTCATTGCATAAGAACAGATTTAATTTCAAATAATGCAAGTAATTTTCATGTAGATGAATCGTGAAGGAACTAACTTATGCTTGTGTTACTAGGCACTTTTTATTATTAAGCTGGTTACAGCATTAGAGGTGTTTTTATATTAAATTATAATAAGCATAGGTGGCAGTGGTGCTATGTGAATACATAAACTGTCCTACTGTGTTTCTCATGTACCCTTTTCTATTCCCATACTTTAAGTCTGATGTACATTATTGTGGAAGAGCTATATCTCTTTTCCCTTCAAAAAACTCACTCTTCTCTTACATGTAGACATGTTTACTACTTTTAAATGGAAGAAGCCAATAGGTGGGTCTTATCTTCTAGTTCATGCTTTGGATTTATTTTCTTAAGTGGTTTCCGCCCCAGACTAGTAGAGATGAAGTTAAATAGTTCCATATAGTCATTTCCCTGTTTTTAATAATGACTTAATTATTTTATATTGCTTAACCAGCACAACATAACTATTGTTCATGTACCTGGAAAGAGACCCTTTGGTCAGAGCCTTGTGTATATCTACGTCAATGGACAGCAGAAGGTCTCTGCCCCACTTCGATTCCCTGCTATGAATGAAGTAAGTTCCCTTCTGAGTCATACCCTTGTTGGGCTGAGCTTAAAAATGAGAGTAAATGTAGTTTTCCTTGGAAGATAAAACTCTGGATTTTGGTCTATCTGTAGAATAAGCGCTGTAAACATCAAGGTAACTAAAAGTGAGGCAATTAAGCTTACCATGAGAGCATCTGTTTTAGTGGAATAACTGATAGGAGAAATGTACAGTAGCAGGTACACTGGGCTAGTATTTTGGAATATAATCCAGAAAAGGAGTGTTTACGAGGATATCTGGAGCACCATCCTTCCTCTCTGTGCTCCTGCCAGAGGTCACACAACAGTTGGAGTAATCAAATTACTCTTACTTGGAGAAAGGGCATTTTCTGCTGTTGTGAAAAGTGGATGCTCTTTTTCTTTTTTTTGCCTAACGTTTTTCAGGGCTTGCCAGAACTTGTTGCTCTTGGTTTAATTTATTTAGTTCAGAATTGCTAGATATAGTCTTCAGATTTAGAGTGTAGATTTACACTATGTGTTTCATTTTCTTTCTTCCATGTGTGACTCTCCAGTCTTTTACTTCTTGCTGCATTGGTTCAGCTGGTCAAAGAACAACAACTCCTCCTCCATCTCAGATACCAGATCCGCCTTTTTCCTCCCCAGTTATGCCCCATCGGACATCACTTGGGGGCATTCTCTCTACAGGAGGTTGGGGTGGGGTGCTTGGAAAACCAGAGCTCATCACCAAGATGATCTCAGCAGGGACTCAGGACAGTGAATGGGGGTGTCCAACATCTTTGGAGGGCCAACTTGGATCTGTTATCGTCTTTCATGAAGCACTGCAACCTTCTCAGGTGAAAGCATTGTATTTAGCAGGTAAGTGGTGATTGTAGTGGCTTAGTGGAATAAAAGGAATGAGTTACGAACAAGACCCCATTGAGCTTTGCTCTATACAGACACATAACGAAGAACTTACAGTCTAGAAACTTTATAAAAAATAAATTTAAAATTTAATGATAAATATTGTATAAAGTTTGATTTAAAAATGTTATGTTTGCATAAGCTCATCTATTTATCATATGTACAGACCTGCCAAAATCAGGATGTTAGGTAGTATTTTCACTTGTAAGTTCTTAATTTTTGCTGCTGTTTGCCTACATGTAAATTTACAGTTGAGACGCCTTTAAAATACTGCCCTTGCTATGATAGGCTACTTTAAAGTGATTTATACTTGAGGATGTTTCCATAAGAATCAATTATTAAGTGGTCATTTAAAAAAAAATACTCTGAAAGTTATGTCATACAGTTCAAAGTGTTAAGGTATTAAGTTCATAATGACTTGAGGTTGTTAGAGATTAGCATTAAAACATTGTATCATATCAAGGAAATATTTTGTATTGCTAAACAAAACGATCTTGAGGGTTACTCATTTTTGGCATCTGGGCTTGATGACAGTGTTTAGTGACAAATATGAGATAGGTAATTGTAAAAATAAACATTAGAGCTGTTTGAATGTATAAACCCTCCTGTTTTTCATTGTGTAGTTTAGCTTTTCATGAAGAATGTAATTCTTTTTAAGCAGACCTTATGAAATAAATTATTTAAGTCATAGAGACTCCTTCAAAGCATGTCTCAGATGTGGTTCAGACTGTCTTATTTGTTGTTGCAACAAATTGTAGCAGTATAAAATTTGTAAAGAGCAACATTAGTATCCAGTGGACTCTTGAATATATGTATTATAAATATATAATTGTGTATATATAATTTATTATAGGTCCAAACTGTTTAACTCCGTGGAAGTCTCAAGAGACTGATGTAGCAGATCTCCCCAGTAAGGTGCTGCTTCATTATACACCAAAGGTATGAAACAGTGCATAACTTCTCTTTGATTTCACAGTGTGGATTACTTTTGGAATATGTTCTCTAGATGGTCTTTGTTTTGCTATTGCCGTTTCATAGAACAGATGAGTGTGTCATCTTTACATTGTGGTTATTATGGCAAGATAAGGAGCTGTGAGAGCTTTCTTAAACTGTAATCTTCTGCAGACATAGTAGGTTTTGTCCATCTTTGGCAAAAGGACAGAATTATCTTGTACAGCAGTGAATGTCAAGTCTCAGATGACATATATGATGTTCTAAGGATTTCACATGGTTTAAATACTTTAATATCAGCACATTGGCACTAACTTCCTGAAACACATTAACCATCACACTGAAATGTTATGTGTTCAAGAATCTGTAACTTGTTTCCTAAAAGATACCATAGCTGCTTTGTTTGTTTAACAGGCCTGCAGAAGCCCAATTTGTCTTGATCTGTCTGCAAACCTTTTACATGGAAGACTAACTGGAAACAAAGTTGTGAACTGGGACATCAAGGTAAAGGCATTCTGAAGAAGCAGAACCTGATGTAAACAAACCAGTGGTTGTGTGCATTCACCTGACTTTTGGAATGCTGGAAATTATTAGCATAATGCAAATTATATTTAGCAGATACAGCATGTTTTTATAATGAGAATTAATGAGATAATGCTGTAGCTGGAGTAGTGTTGCATTTACGTTGCATTTATTGAGAACATACAAGGGCCACTGTTTTTACTGTCATAGTGTATGAAGGTGTTTTGTGATAACTGAGTAGTCTTCATAATCATGTTGAATGCATGTAGTGTATTACAAGCATTTTGTCATCTCTAGGAAATTTTGTGATTTTTTTTTTTCTTGTAATCTTAAACTCTGAATGAGATTAAGATTAGTAGGGTTAAGTTAACACTTGTGACTTGTCAGTAGAATACTGCATTTTTTTATCTTGAGGAATAATTTACAAACAAATAAATATGAACTGGTTTTTTTTGACATTGAACAATCAATTGTACTAGAAAACTAAGTAATAAGGAAATATTCTTAGAACAACGCTATGCATATGCACTGTGCATGTCTCCACAATCACTTATGGACACTAATGTTAAGAAAATTCAGACACTTGATAGTTAATTTTGCTATGATATGAGTAGTTTGAAAATACTGCCATTTGTCCTCTTTACCCAGTAGTGGGAGAAAGGAGGGATGAGAAGTGTTTATATCTCTAGCTTTATGGAAAAGCATACTGTAAGAACAAGTCTTAGCAGAATCATTCATTAACAAACATGATGGGGTTTTGCACCATCTTGAGGAGGACTAGAGAGGAAAAACCACAAGAGCTGATCAGGAGCTCATGAGGAGATAGGTACAGCCTAGAAGGAGCTACAGCTACTGCTGTCCTGTGATTCAGGCAGGTTTCTGTTTACCAACTTTGATTTCTTTTTCCAAAATTCACAGGTCTGTGGTGCCTTTTGTTTTGCACAACAAACACAGAAATCTTCACCCATGAGATAAATTTTGCAGATTTAAAAACATCATTTTAATTTCACTATTCAATTTGTTTAACCTCACCTTAATAAATATGGACTGGAGAAAGGGCATAATAAAGACACATGGAGTAGAGTTACAACTGAAAAAGCAGACAACAGTGAGGAGGAAAGGGGTGAATTTTTCCACTTGTCCCCAACATTTCTGTCTGGGAAGGGAGAGTGATATCCCTCCCATGTTACTAGACTGGCATAGAGGATGTTGGGGCTTTTTGACTGTTAAAATTTTACTCCGCAGTAGTTTTCATTGGACTAAACTGGGACTAAATGATTAGGCATCTCTGACTAGCTTGCTGACACCTACATTTTGAATTGAAGTGGTGGTGAATCACTTCTAGAAATCTTATGATTTGAATATGTTACACCTTACCACAAGAGGCATTGTTCGAATCACAGAATTAGTTAGGTTGGAAAAAACATCTGAGATCAACTCCAACCTATGACCAAACACCACCACGTCAAAGTGCCACGTCCACTCTTTACTTAAACACCTCCAGGCACAGTCTTGTGCTATCCCTGCTTGTGAGGAGGAGGGGGAAAAAGGGGTCTTAGGAGACTTGAATTTTAAGGAGAGGCTTAGAATTGACTTATGTGTAAAGTTATTTTAAAAAAACAAAATTAAATTTTATTATTTTTTAACTACTTGAAGTTGAAATCTTGCAGGAATATGATTAAAGCAGATGTGTATAATCTTACAGGCTTTTCTTACTGCTTACTGCAAGTAACTTAGAAATCAGAAAATATATTTTTTCTATTTTTCAAATATATTTAACAGAAGATTCTTTCTGAGATTTGTATCCTTCAGTTTCCCCTGTTTATATGGGGAGAGGAGGAAGGAAATGTAAAAATACACTTTCAAAACAAGAACTGACAGGAAGGCTCATGTGTAATTGTGATGGCTAAAACCTGGGCAACTCTGTTGTTAACCTGTGAGACATTCGGATTGATTTGTGACAGTGTAAGGTTTCCTGTATTTGGAGTAAATTTTTGCTATGTAGTTTAGGAGATTTCATTTATGGTGATGTTTTTTCTCCCTTTTCTCTTGATTTAGGATATGATCAACTGTATTGGTGGAATAAATGTGCTGTTTCCATTGCTGGAGCAGATTGGCTTTCTTGGTGGACAGATGCCTGAGAAATCTGAGGGGGAAACTTTACCTCCAGAACTAGTAACTCCAGTAGAGGGAGACTGGGTGGTGTTCTCATCCACAAAGGCATCAGGTAGGAAAGTGCAGTTGAACTGAAATAATTTTTAAGCTTGATTTAAAAGTCTTTTTGTGAATGACAGAAGGCTGTTTATTAAGTGCTGGATTTTCCAGAGTATCTATATGAAGCTAAAAAGGCTCTTTCTGTTCCTAGATATCTGACATGGAGACTGAATACCAGGAATTCAGCACTATGTAAAAATAATATAATATATTTCAAGTATAGCTATATTTAATAGCATTCTTTTTCTTTTCATGATTTACTATTACATTGCTGTAAAAGTATGCAGTTTTTTAATTTCTGTTCTGATTATTTTGAGAAATTATGTGTGATGTAAAACCTACTAATATCGATAGGAGAAGCTTTCCTACAACTTAAGTGCTGGGTCACACAGCAACATGAGAACAGTACTATTTAGCCTTTAGCCAAATTTATTTTCTTAGTAAAATGTTCAGGCTCCTATCTCTTCCATTTGACACAGTCAAATTTTAGTATTAAAATTAAAAGAAATTGAAAGGAAGGCTTAAGAATAGATTTTTTCTAACTTTGCTAATATTGAAGCTTAACTTTGACCTTAACAGAAACCAGGGCGATATCAGACCTTGCAAGGGAAAACAGCTTTTTCTGGTTGTTGTTGCTGTTTCAAATATGATATGGTGAAGTAAAAAAAAAATAGATCTTTTTCTCTCTAATTTTTTTGCATACCATGGCTAGAAAGTGTCAGTTTGCAACTACAGAGGGGAAAATAACTTCAGCCATGTGTAAAAGATTGAAACAAAGAAGCTTGTAACCTGTAGCCACGGGTGAAGCAGCTGAAATGAGTACTGGGATCAGTTTGTTCTGGAGAGGCATGGAATGACTGTGATTCTGCGTGGGAAAAATCTAAAGACAGTCCACGGCTAAGGAACAAACAGAAAAGGAGTTGAGAAGTTGAGGAAATAGTGAGGAATATAAACACTTGATTTTACTGTTTCCCCTCTACTTTTATACAGTGATCCAATGATAAACCATAAGACTTCTGCTACCATTGTTCTGTTTTGCAGAAGCACGTCTGGAGAAGAACATAGTTGCAACTTTCATCTTGATGATAAAACACTTTATTCAGAGACATCATGTTAATCAAGAAAATCTCATTCACTCCCATGGAGTTGCCACCCTAGGTGCCTTGTTACAGAAGGTGAGAAATTGAAACATCCTTTAGTAATGAATGTCATGGATGAGGTCCTGGTTACTTTGAAACATAGCCAGGATGCAAGGGTCTTCAGAGGTTCCTTAGCAAATGCTCTTCTTTCTTGTGTTTCTGAAACAAAAAAAGTGTGAGAAGTTGGTCTTGATCTGCAAAGTGAAATCCAGTGTTTTGTCTTTTTAGCATCTTCTGCTTTTTTTGATATAGATACTGCATTTTATGGTTATTCAAACTAGACTAATTTTGTTTCTTGTATTGTTTTAATGGAAGCAGATGTTGCTGTAGAAGATAAACTTTATTTTTTTTAAACAAAAATCTTATTAGGACATTCAATATTTTGAGTGCTAATGCTTGTTGTCATTTTGCAAGGTGCCAAGCATCTTAATGGATGTGAATGTACTGATGGCTGTACAGTTGTTGATAGAACAAGTCTCAGTAGAAAAGAACATGCAGCTTTTGCAACAGATGTATCAACACTTACTTTTTGACTTCAGTATTTGGAACAGTGGTGACTTCCCCTTCAGAATTGGTGAGCTCTTGGACTTGGGCAACTGTGCGAAGGCACAGTATTCTTCACTTGACACAAATCTTTATCTAGGTTCTAAAAGAAAACTTTATATTGTAGGACATATACAATATCTTTCTACAATCATCAAAGACAGTAGAAGACTCTTCAGAAAGAAGTATGGTGTGCAGTTTCTTCTAGACACACTCAGGATTTATTATGGGTATGTGGTTTACTACTTCTGACTCCTCCTCATTTATTGTATGTGGCTGTTATTTTTTTCCCTATCATCCTAGTAAGAATTAATAAATAAAACTGAAAGTTGGCTTTTAGTAGTTGATTTAATTTACAAAATTGCATTAAATTTTTTCCCCGTTTGACTTCCTACTTTTCCTTGACTTGAATTTTTGTGTTAAGATTAATAAAATTTATGTCAGTGACACTAAAAGCACTTGTAAGAGTCATTAAAATTACTAAACTGTAGAACTTGGTTTCAACAATGCAAATTAATTCATAGATTGTTGCCGTTATAAAAAGGGAGGGTGTTTCTCATTTTAAGTTCTTTTATATACTCGTAGAATTTGAAGTAGGACTTTAGGAATTTTAAATTTTAGCTTTCAGTATTGATGATCTCTTTCTGCTTATGCATATAGTTATGTCCTTGAGGAAGATTGGCTAGAGACTCTGCTTTTTTCTTTAGAGGGGGAGAAGGGGGGAACCTGAAATCCTGACCTATGTACAAATCAGTACAAGTCTACATTTCAGGGCTTTTATGGACTTGCTAAGTCTGATCTGCTTATTCAGTTGCTTGACTTCAGTAAAATTTGAAAACTCGTCCATGATGCCAGGCTAGATGAAAAATTACAAAACTAGCTCATTAAAATTGCTGTTAATGAGTCATGAAGAACTTCCTGAGATTGCCTTTCTGGTCTGTTGGTGCACAGGAGTGGTTGTAAAGACAGTGATTTGGCTCCCGATGACCTGAGAACAATACGGACATCCCTGTACGGACTGATCAAATATTTCCTGAGCAAAGGTGGAACACATGAAGAAATACAGAGCATTGTAGGGTACATAGCTGCCACCAGTGATGAGGAGCAGGTATCCAACATGGCATAAATTAAGAGTTTAAACTGTACACGTTTTGGTTTTACTTCTTGGTATTTAGAAATCTTGTCTTGTGTGTTTAAAAGAATGGGGAACAAAGAAGAAAAAGACCACAAGCAAAGTATTAATTGACGTATGGTTCTGTTTAGATATAGCTGAGGTACAATATGCCATTAGATAAGTTATCTAGTTTACAAAACCAAATGAACTGAACTTTACCTGATCAGTTGTAATGTAGTTTCTATTTTGTAGACATCAACAGCTCTTGAACTTGCTTTATAGCTCTACTTACTGTTTGATAAGGTGTTCTACATAGAGATAAAATGTTTTAAAAATTGTACAAATGCAGTAATATTGAGCAACAAAATTTCTATTTTATTAACCAGCAAAAGGTAAAACTTAAAAGCCAAGAAAATTTTCCTAAGACAGAGCATGAAGTCTGAATGAACTGTGGATTTATTTAGTTGTCTTCATTTTGTAGCTCTGTGGAATTTTGGATGTCCTCTTCAGCCTACTTCATTCCAGTCCAACTCCAGACCAGCTTTTTTTATTGCTTTTTGAACCAGGGAATGCTGATATTCTTTATGCTCTGTTATTGCATCAAAGATACTCTGACAGGCTTAGAGAGCTTGTGTTCAAGGTAATGATTTGAATGTTACGTTCTTAAATTAATCAATTGAACATAAATTTGTATTTTTCAATGGTCTGACTGCAGAAATGGATGTAATTACAAAGGTACTAATCATCCAAGTTAAGTTTTTTCTTATCTCTTATGTTAGCTAGATGGTATTGTCACAAAAGAATTAGTGTTCTCTTGAAGTAAAGTATTGAGATCTATTAAAAAATGAAAAGAGTCCATGTTGTTTGAGTTAGCCTACAAAATAAACTTGAAAAGCTTTGGACCAGCCTATTGTATCACACAAAACTTTAGGAGGTCTGGATGTTTCTTTGTGTTTAATTTACATTTGTGTCTATTTTTTCTCGCAGATTGTGGAGGAGATGCTGAAATGTACCAAAGTTTATGAACGTAGTAAGCACCGTATGAGACTCAGAGAAGTGGGATACTCTGGACTGGGGCTGCTTCTGAATGAATCACCAGTTCCTGTTTCCCTTATTAAAAACCTTCTTAACCAAGTTCTTTTCGCAGGTAATTGGCAAGTGTTATGTCTAACGTCAGTATGCTCTTGCTGCTTAGAGGCAAACATACCTGTTTTTTGTTCAGGAAAACCAGAGCTGTTCTACTCAAAGTTCCCATTAGTCCCAGCTAATGTTTTCTTGTTTTCTTGAAGTTTGTTCCTTTTACTGTCCATGGATCTAGACATGACTTGAAAGGCAGTTTTTAATATTTAACTGTTACATTCTCTTGTGTGATATTGCTTATGTTATTTTTTTCTTTCTCTCCTACAGATCCTACTGTGAATTATAAAGATCTTATAGCTGTAGTGCATCTGGCTCACAGATCAGATATAAACGTGAGAGTGGTTATCTGTAGAAAGGTTAGTTGTCTTCTTTAGGACTGGAATATTTTCCTTTAAGCCCATAAACTGCACAGTGTGATAGCTAAATTATTTCTTTAAAACACAGTGGTGGTATTTGTTGCTACTGTTTTCTTTAGCAATGATTCATGTTAAAAACTAAGCCCATCTGTCACTTTCTGTTGAATTTTTTACATTCAAGTCCTTTTAAAGACCAAAACAAAAAGCGATGCCTCTATCATGATTTGCCAATAGCTTGTATTTGCTACAGGTTTGAGGTAGTAGGCTCCTTGAATTACTGAGTTTTCTCAAAGAATGCTTAACACCATGATCAAAGTTTTCTTTATATTCTTAATATGTTATTTTGATGGAGCATACTACGGATCAAAAAAGTAGTTGTAGATGCAGGGAAGAGATGGAGAAGAAGCAGTGACTTTTTCCTAAATTGAGCTCTCTCTGGCTTGTATCACTGGAATTAGTAGTATTGAATGTAGCTGTGAGGCACTGTATTATCTATTACGGTTTTGCAAAGTGAAAAAAGTGAAACTCTAATGTACACTATCAGTAAGATATTAATACTGTGGTTTTCTTAATTGTGTCTATTTAATAATCAAGCATATATACTATTTCAGAGTTTTATCTTTTTGTAGACTAGTGGCTGAATAGGATTATTTATTGTGATAACTGCCTTTTGCAAGAATTGTTGCAGGACAAATATGAGGACTTAGCAATATGCTTTGATAGCTTCTTTTCTCCCTTATTCCTGAGAATTTTTTTCTTTTTTTTCCAAAAAATGAGAGAAAAATTTTGTGACTTGTTTGATTATTATTAACCAATTGTTACAAGATTTTTAAAAAAGCCAAAAAGTTGTAAGATTATAAAATATGTAATTGAAAAGCTAGATGAATGCAGTTACAAGCTAAAATTAATGTGTAGATATGTGATATCTTCTATCCTTAGATTTTGCACCTTTTGCACACCCAAGTGGATGCAGCACAACAGATTTCTCAGCAGCTGGGCTGGCAGGACACTTTGGTTAGACTATTCCAGAGAGAAAACTCAGAGGTCCGAACTGGCTTTAAAGAGAACAGGACTGATTTCTTCAGGGAAGAGGAAAAAAAGCCTCCTGCTGAAGAGCTTCAGAAACATCAGCCTTATAAGACAGAGGGAGAAAAAGCCAGCAGTTTTGTTAATGGTCTGTTTGATCAGTGGAGTTTAGAAGACAACAAATCCCTGGATGTCCCTGCTCATTTCTCTGTTATGCCACTGGAAGATGCATCCACAGCAGAGATGTCTTTTAGTTCAGAGGACCGAGAAGAATTGTGGCACAGCAATCCTTCACATTTGAGTTTAGATCTCTCCAGTGTTGACTCTTATGAACTGGCTGATGTTGGGAACCAGATGACAGATAGCCAGCCCAGCACACCATCACCTACAGAAAGCACAAAACCGTTCTCTGGGCAGCCTGACAAAGAGTTGGGTGTTATGAATGATGTGGGCTTCACAGCTGATCTTTCTTTATTTGAAAACCAAGGAGTAAGTAATTCCTCCCTATGTGGCTAATTTCTCCAACTGTTGGCAATTTCTCTTTATTCTTTTAATCTCTCTAATGAATAATTATTATCCTTTTTTTTTTTTTGGACTCTCATCTTCCAACAGAAAAGCGAACAATATGGTTTTTTTATAGTGAGTAGGGATACTTCCTTTTGTGATGTGTCTTTTTTGATTGTCTGGTTGGGATAGCTTTGATGTTAAACAAAAAATAAAACCAACACCCTCTGCCCCAAACACAAGAAACTACAAACAAAAAACTGCCAACTGCCTCCCTGCCTTTTATATTTAAACATCCCTTATCTTCCAGAGGAGGCATGGGGCAGACTTGCTGTGAAAAAATCAAGGGTTGCTAAAGGCAGTATGTATTACAACATACAAGCAAGCCACAGTCTTTTATAATTGTGTTTTCACAAATTTAACAATTAGACTTTAGACTACAGAGTTTTAAAAAATGTTTAAACGTGCAAGCACAGGGACTGTGATGAGCAAGAAACGTTTTGAAGGTTTTCTACGCTACAAGGGCTTTAAATATTTCTCTTCTTTTGCAGGGGAGTGATAATGAACTGATACAGTTACTTACAGACATCTTACTGTGTATAATGTGGAAAGGTGTTGAAAAATCTGATGATGATGCTTGGATCGAGAGAGGACAGGTGTTCTCTGCACTGACCAAACTGGGGATGTCTAATGAGTTGCTGCGACCTTCTGATGAAATAAAACTCAGGTGAGTGTACTGTCCATCCCTTTTAAGGATAAACAGACGAAGGGATATGAGTGAAGCTGGGAAGGGGTGGGTGTTTCCTAACAAGATGTGCTTTTCTTTGTTCTCTCTTCACATACTGTCAGAAGTATATTCCACTACCTGTTTAGTAGTGTCGTGTGACCATAAGATTTTAAAACTGTATCGCTCTTTTCATGAGCCTCTCAATCTCTTTTACCTCATTGGCTTATCAAGAAGGTGGCAGTTATGTCACTGCAGACTAAGAGATTCAATTAAATACTTAATTGGATTTTTTAAAAGCCACTTACACTTAGAACATGTAATACTTTTGGATTTTGTTTTCTTTGCAGCTTGCTGGAGAAGATGTTAGAATGGTCAGTCACTGATAACAGAGATTCAAAAGCTCTCCCTACACATGCTGAAAATGCCTTCAAGCTCTTGCTAATTGTACAAGATTTCCTGCAGGCAGAAGGACTAATTAATTCAAGTTTATGGACAGAAAAGGTACAGTAACTGAATAATGGGTGTACCATATATAGGCTGAAATAGCAAGGAAAAAATTGCCATCTTGGATACTGTCATCCCTTCTAGTCATATGTTTTTAAATCATAGATATTACAGAGTAAAGATTTATCATGAAATGGAGTAGAGTACCCCATAATGAGTAAAAGAGTGTGAATGCTTACCTCAGGGAATATGCTTAACTTTTCAAATTAAATAGGCCTGTAAGTGGTACTCATTACTGAAAATTCAGGTCTTGCAGACTGGAGAAATACTTGGAAAATGTAGAAGCTAATGAAATAATATCAGTTGTAGCCTAAGCACATTTTGCACCATGGTCATCTTGTATCCTGAATAAAAGACCAGCCAAAACTCTGCTCTCAGCTACAGGCTGAGAAATGTCACTTCTGGGGTTTGACCTATATTGAAGTTTCAACACCCATGATTTGTCTCACCATATATGTAGTTTCTGGCACTGGTCTTGCTTCCTCTCCAGTCTGAGTTGTCATTGCTTTTCCATTTTTCTATGCAAAAGGGGAGAGGTGCTATATGAAAAGTGTCATTATATCATGATAAATCCTCACAAAAATGCTTTTTAACACTACTTTTTTGTGGGGAAAAAATAAAGGTATAATGTTAGTCATCAACACAGTAATTCCTAAGCTGTTCTCCAAAATGCCTGCTTATGAGTACGCATAGCTTAATCTTAAAGCTTCAAATTGCTCATTTTAAAAAAGTCTCTTCTTGGTATGAGCTTTGCCTTCTGTTGTGAAACCTCATTAGAAATGAGATCTGAACTTTGGAGTAATGAGAACTGTGCTTCTGGCCAACTCTGAATTGAAAGTTACAGTACTTTCATAAATTATTTTCCACTGTCTCTGGATGGAGAATTTAAAGCACCTTAATATCCTAAGCAGGATAGCTTTCAGTCAGAATGATTTTACATTTGAGTAATTTATTAGAGAATGTATCAACATGCATTAGTTTTAAGCAAACATGCCTGGATAGTGAAATCTGCCATTTGTCTTGTGAATAACTTCCTTTCACAAGGTTTGTATCACTCCTGGTGTCCAAATTCTGACAGAAAGGAGTGCCTCCTAGAGTGGAGTCTATAACTTTTCTAAGGAAATGTCATTTACTGGAATTAAATTATAGGAAAAACAGTAAGCATACATACTGTATGCTGATTTGGACTTTATTCAGGGGAGATACTAGAGTTAACATACTGAACTAGATGGAATTTTGTAGTCAGCAATTTCTTGAAATTAATGGTTTAACTGCAGTGTTCTATGATAATTTTCTGGGTTTGGTTAAGTTGGAAGTGGGAACACAGGCTTCAGGTCTTTGAAATTACTGTGTCTCCAACTGGAGTTATTGTTTATTTTATTACAATGTGTTTTATTTATTTTAATTTTATACAAATCTTCTGTTTTTGCAATAGCTTTTGGAAGAACTAGTAACTCTCATGGATAGCCTGTCAGTCTGGTACTCTGCTGGCCTAGAAGCAATTAGGCTTTCACAGGTCCAAGTCCAATTGCTCCTTGGATTTATTGCACAGGATAACTTACAGGTTTGTTCCAAATTCCTGCAAGTAGTACTGAGTTTTAAGGGTGTGTTTGATGTAACTGTTGTGGGGAGAGCTGCTCATACCGGTGGGGAGACTGGCAGCAGTCCTTTATCCTTCTATAGGGAAGATATTTTACTGTTTCTTACCATTTGAAAGTTTACAGTCCTGTCAGTGTGCACCTCTGAAGCATGACAGAGAAGTAGAGGGCAAGCTGTTTGAAGTTGGAACTATGTAGGCACCAGTGGCAGTAAAAAGATAGGTATTGAAAATTGCTATTTCGAGGATTGCATTCACTTTTTGCTGTTTGTTTTTGTAGGTCTGTGCTATGGCAGCAGCCAAACTAAACACCCTCCTGCAGACCAAAGTAATTGAGAGCCAGCCTGAAGCATGCTACCTCTTGGGGAAGCTGGAAGGCATTTTGAGTAGATCAATTGAAGAGAAGACAGAAACTTACTCATTTTTGATTCCACTTGTTCGGACATTGGTATCCAAGATTTATGAGCTTCTTTTCATGAACCTGCATCTCCCTTCATTGCCTCCTACCAATGGCAGCCCTTCTTTCTTTGAGGACTTTCAAGAATACTGCAGCTCTGATGAATGGCAAGTTTATATTGACAAATATGTAAGTAGTAGATGCTTTTTTTTATAATTTCCTCCCTCTTTTTAGCCACGAAAGCAGAGGAACCAATTCAGAAATCGCTTTTTGTTTTACTTTGGTGGAACCAGATTATTCCAAATATGAAGCAGTATGAAGAGAACTCATTCAGACATGATAATGAGCAGATGGCACTTTATTGGAAAGTTTGTTACGAAGCATTTATGGTGAACATGCACAAGCGAGACCGGGAAAGAGGAGAAAGTAAACTTAAGTTTCAGGTAAGGTTTTGAGTGAGTGCAATGTTCTCTTAGAAGTTAGTTCTCTTTAGAAGCACTGTCTCAAGAGTTGACTTCTAAAAGATGGATAAAATGAATTCCAGGATGATCCAAATCAAGTAACTGTGAACAGGTTAATTGTTTTAAGATTTTGTGAGAAATGTGACTATATACACTTCTAGGATATGCTTTTTAATTATACTCTCTATTTAAGAGTCTTATCTGTTAAGGTTATTCCAGTGCAGTAGGCCTTTCTCATAGTACAGCAACCTAAAATTATGCTCTGCTATCTGCTGCATCTTCTTTTACTTTGATTTGTGTTTTGAATTTCTGAAACCTGTTCTCCATTATGAGCTGTCAGTTGTTTGATTTTTTTTTTTTTCCCCTTAACCCTATTTCAATGCAATTAAAACATTTAAAACAGTGAACAGTTCCTATTTAACATGTGGAAAAATTGCTTCTAATCTGACCTTTTCATACAAGGTCCAGACTCAGTTTCAGCATTAGAATTAACTGGTAATTACAGGAAATATTTTAGTAAAGTTAGATTTCTCTTGTTTTCCCTTTTTTTTCTTAATAAAGGAGCTTGTAATAGGTCTGTTTTATTCAACTAGATAAAGGAAAAATACAATGTGAGTCACATCCTAGAATATTAGAATTTAAAGAAAAGTCTTATCTATTACAGTAGGATTTCCGGTACTGACCACTTTTCTGACAATGAAAATTACTTTCATATGGATTCAGCATTGATAATGCTTTCTTCACATCTTTAAATCAAAGTCTAGCACTATTTCTTCCAGTACTAAGCTTTTTAAAATTTCTCTCCTAAGCATTAATTTAAAATTTCAGATTTTTTTACTGCTAAACTTTTTTCGTTTCTTCTTATTTTATGAGATTTCTTTGAAGACACAAACCTGTGTTTTCAAGGGTCAGAGTTACTTCAGTGCTAGATTTATTTTTAATGGTCTTTCAGGAGCACTTTGTGGAACCATTCAGCAGAAAGGCTCGACAGGAAAATCTGCGGTACAACAGTATGCTAAAGCAACTTAGTAGTCACCACACAGCTACTCTGAGGCAGTGGAGAGCAGCCCAGCTTTACTTGTTCTCTGAACGTGGTCCTTGGTCTGAAAGGTAAGAGTGAAGTTCTTAAACTCTATGTGATGCTTACAAGGAATTTGCTCACATGACTGTTTCACATAGTTAGAACCAGGTCAAATTGAGTGTGATGACCCCTCTTGAGATGTGAAGTGAATACTGAATGGATCTTTTATAATGTTTTCTGCATTTAATTATCAAAATGCAAAGTCTGAAGTGTTATGCTGAACTGGTTACCTGGATACTAGATTTTCTTGCCAAGTGGCAAATGAAAACTTTTGAGCTTTTTATGCATGAAAGTAATTTCAATTTAAGAGTACATTTTGCATGTCTTAGATTTTGGGCAAGTTCTGGATAAAGATGTTTTGGGGGTTTTTTGAGTCATTAGCTGAAACTGCAAACAATTTGGTGTATTTCAGTAGAAAATACTGTTAAACAGGGCTGGTCCTGTTTAACATCTTTATCAATGATTTGGACAAAAGGATTGACTGCTCTCTCGGTGAGGTCGCAGATGACACCAAGTTAAGTGGGAGTGTCGATCTGCTGGAGGAAAGGAAGACTCTGCGAAGGGCTCTGGGTAGGCTGGATCAATGAGCTGAGGACAACTGCATGAGGTTCAACAAGGCGAGGTGCCAGGTCCTGCCCTTGGGTCACAACAACCCCAGGCAGCACCACAGGCCTGGGGCAAGAGTGGCTTGAGAGCTGCTCAGCAGAAAGGGACTTGGGGGTGCTGGTCAACAGTCAACTGAACGTGAGCCAGCAGCGTGCCCAGGTGGCCAAGGCCAGTGGCATCCTGGCCTGTATCAGCAATAGAGTGGCCAGCAGGACTAGGGAAGTGATTGTCCCCCTGTACTCAGCACTGGTGAGGTGACACCTTCAGTGCTGTGTCCAGTTCTGGGCCCCTTACTTCAAAAAGGACATTGAGATGCTTCAATGTGGTCCAAAGAAAAGCAATGATGTTGATGAAGGGTCTAGAAAACATGTCTTACGAGGAGCAGCTGAGTGAGCTGAGAGTGTTTAGCCTGGAGAATAGGAGGCTCAGGGGGGACCTTAATGCTCTCTAGAACATTAAGGAGGTTGTAGTTGAGATGTGGATTGGCCTCTTCTACTGTGTTTCAAGTGTCAGGACAAGAGAAAATGGCCACAAGTTGTGTCAGGGAAGGGTCAGATTAGATATTAGAAAAAAATTTTTCACTGAAAGAGTGGTTAGACTTTGCCCAGGGAAGTGGTGAAGTCACCATGGTGACTCGCCAATGTCACACTTCAGTCTGAAAGTGTTGAAGAGGCATCTGGATGTGGCACTTGGGGATATAGTTTAGGGTTGATTATGGTGGTGACAGGTTGATGGTTGGACTACATGATCTTGGACCCCTCTTCAAACTTTGTTGAATCTGTGAAAATAAATGCTGTTTGCAAAGTAAAGACTGATGATTGGAGCTGCAATACAAAATAAAAGCAATAAACTGCATTTTGATTTTATATGTTTTACAGTGCTGAAGTGGATGACCAGTATTCTTCTAAATATGTTCTTTTGTAATCAATTCACTCATTTAAGTCTTTGCTTTCTTTAAACTGTTTTTATGAGTATTCTTGTTTTCCTAGGAAACAGCGTCCTATTCACTGGAAACTTTCAAACGTGGAAAACTTTTCACGTATGAGACTAAAACTAGTGCAGAATTACAACTTCAACTCTCATCAGGATGCTAGTGACCTGAGAGATAATTTAGGTAAAATTGTATATGCTATTTCCTTTGTCTTTACCAAAGAAAGATACACACTTTCCTCTTCGTATTTAACAAGAAGTTTATGCTAGATACTTAAGTCTTGATTTTTCTATATTTCATCTTTAGTAATACCTATAATATAATAGTGCTGTTTTGACCTAAAACAGCATCTTCCTACTGATTAGAATTAGTTTCTCCTTTTGTTTTAAAATAAGCAGTCACAAAGCTTTCTTGCATAAGATGATTTTTTTCAAGAAAAAGAAGCAATCAGACCAGAGTAAGCAGGCAGCATTTGTTCAAAACCTTTTAGTGTTTATGGTTAAAATGTGTGGATATGAAGCTGTTTCAGAAATATGCCAAAGTGGTGTAACTCTGAAGTTGGGTGCATTGGATATCAAGGCTCAAACGAAACAAAAAAACCCACATAAGCAAAAAATAAATGCAGTGTTATTTCCATTAAATGTGCGTGCTTTAGCAGTGTCTGAAAGAACATTGTAATATATTTTCTTGGAAATGTCCCCATCAGAATTCATATTACATTTTTCTTAGGTGTTTGTCTTCCCTTTCTATTGTTACAGGTCAGTATGTATTTCAGTGTAGTTCAAGGACTATTTTTAGTGTTCTGCATAATCCCAAAAATATTTAAGAAGTCTAGTTGCTTCTTACTTGGTTAAAACCAATATTCAACCATAGAAGACACACTTAGTAGTTTAAATTTCCAAAAGTATTGTAACAAAAAATGTTCTGAGCTGTAATGTCTGTTTATGATAGGTGTGCACCAGACACAGCCCTCTAGTGAGTCTCTGCTTCTGGAGGTGGTGAAGCAGGTCAAAGTGAGTGACTTGGAAGATGATGTTCTTGAACTACCAGATGAAGACACAGCAGCCAGTTCCAATTTGTAAGTAGAACAGAATAGAATGGTTGAAATTTGTTTCTGTGGTAGGGATAAGTATCAAGAAAGAAGTTTGGGAATTGATTAGTATACAGAGCTTCCCTCTTTCTTTGTCTGGCCTTAACAATCCAGTCCAGGGCAGTTTTGATCAGCAGAAAAGTTTGTTGGATTTATCATTGTCAACAATGGGACATGAAAAACCTCAGGGAAAAGAAGGCAGAGCATAGGTTTGTGAGGATCCATCGGTGATTTACTGCTCACGGTTGGTCTGAGGCTGAAGCTCCAGAATTGCTGAGGCTTTTCTGGGTACATTGGCTGTAATTCTCAAGAGGTAATCTGCCCTATAAGGACATGGACCAGACTTGAACTGGCTCTTGTCCATGGTTGCTGTGGCCATTCACTAAATCATCAGTTGCATAGTGTGAAAGTTTGCTCGGCTGGCAGTAATCTGCTAGAGAGTACCTTGAATTTGAGCACTCCAGGAAGAAGACCTGCTGTACTTCCTTCATGTCACTTGTGTAACTGTAAGAAAAAAGGAGTAGGGAGGAAAGGGGGGCTTGAGGGAGGATAGCAAATACTTTTTTTCAGTATCTGGACATGTGATGTTGTGCATGCATCTCTGTGTGTTTGTGCTGTTGAAGTCCAGTAGAGATGTGGCTCTTTCAGTGACACTGATGCATCTTCTTGTACTTTAAAGTTTATTAAATGCTTGCTATAGACTGTAGCAAAATAACTCGGGAAATAGCTTTAGACACGTGAACTAGAACTCAGCTGTGCTCTGGGCCAGAGAATTTAGGCACCTAGCAACTAAAAAGGGAAATGCAGCCCGACATTTTCATACTTCAAAGACATTTAAGTCCATTGTACCTGAGGCTGAAATATTAAGCCTAAAGAGTGATGCCATGAAATGTTTGTGGTCTGGTCTGAAACACCCAAGACTGCTGATGAAAGTAGCTTTATCTAATCATTTATGTTGTACTTTTAATGCCAGTCAAATTTGATTCTTTTCTGAACTGTACTCTTACCAAGTACCTAAACAACTGTATACTCTGTACAACCCTGTAACACTTCATGATTTTTTTGCAGGGATGACAAGGACGAGGAAAGTCAGAAAGAAAAGCTAATATTGTCTGAAGACTGTGAACTCATTACAGTAATTGATGTGATACCTGGCAGGCTGGAGATCACTACACAGCACATCTATTTCTTTGATGGTAGCATTGAAAAAGAGGAAGGTGAGCATGATCAATATCTCCTTTTCAGGGCAGTTCAGCATTCTGCTTTTAGTAGGCTGAGTCTGATCTTTAGAGAATGAGTGTCAAACTAATTGTAGAGACAAGATTTTCTGTACTTTAATATTGCACTTGATGGTCAGGAGCTGGCTAATCCCTTCAGAATCAAGAATCTGGAACAGTACTTGCTGAACTCTTAAAATGATTCACTATTCCTAGTATTTCTTTAAAAAAATTTGCTTCTGTAAATTTTTTAATTTATTTTTAATTTTATTTTTAAAAATTACTGACTAAGAAATAGTCATTGCCTCTCATTTTCTCCATAAAGGACACCTCTCTGTTCTCCCTGACAAATAATATGCATTGATTAAAAAGTAGCAGTACATAAGCATTAATCATCTGTATTAATCTAGTGAACTTTAATAGAATATATACATAGAATATTGAACATATATATATATGTATATATATTAGACACAGTTGAGTGTGAAAACAGTGAAGTGAAATGTTTGACCAATAATAGTAAAATTTTCCAAAACAATATATCAAAATGTCAGCCTCTGGGGAAATTTTAACATAAAAGCTTCTATTTGAGCCTGTTTAAGAAAGCAAAGGCATTTGGTTCATACCTTTTGTCAACAAAATATATTTATCAACAGAATACATTTATAATATGTTTTTAATCAGAAAGCAGAAACAAATTCTACACTCCATCAGATATTTCTTGCTTCCTTTCTCTCAACACAACAGACTGAAGTTAGTATTTTCCTAGAAAAATGGTTAATCAAGCCAGATATAAAATTTACCTTTTCTAGGAATAACTCTGGGATGATTGGAAGTGGTACTGCCCTAGGTCTATATGAAAAGGTTTTTATATATATTCCAAGTCAATAATAGAAGTGTTCTTCCTAGGGATAGGTTTTGATTTCAAATGGCACCTTTCTCAAATTCGAGAGATACATTTGCGTCGGTACAACCTGAGGAGGTCAGCTTTGGAGATCTTCCTTACAGATCAAACCAACTACTTCCTCAACTTCAATAAGGAGGTATGGGTTTCCTGAATGTCCTGGATTTATGTAATTAACACAAGGATCAAGTTTAAGTTCACTGATTTTATTTAATTTGAGTCTGGTGTCTTTCATAATACTGTAAGACTAGTAGCAAAAGGTTTGCTGGATATAACCATTATGGAAAACCAGACTGCAGTCTGTGAAAACCTCAGTATGGCATCTAGAAACTGATTAGTTGTGAAAAGATGGATGAAACAAGATCGTTCTTTTTCCTTTCTCTCTTGTTATCATACAGAACAATTATTGAACTAAAATTACATTAGTGGTAATCTAAATGTCATGAAGCCCACCTTTTATTAATATTGAGCAAACTAATTACAAAAGAAAGGAAACCTTCTGGTTTAGCACAATATTTTAAATTATTGCTGTTTCTATATTCCATGGTTTAGGATTAGTGAAGGGGTTTTTTCCTCCTTAGGCAATGTCAGTGATCCTTTGTGTGGGGGACTAAGACAAATATCAGAACTTAGGGTCAGTTACATACTAGTAGGTCAATTTGAGTAGCTCTTATAAAATGTTGTGTGGTTTGGTTTTGGTGTGAAGCATGTCACATCCATGCATGTCCAAACATTGTAGGTAGCAAGAGGTCGAAGTGTTTGAAAGTGTAACTGTGTCCTGATTATTTCACATTTTAATTAGCAGATAAGTTACTTAATTGTCAGCTTCAATCTCCAGAATATTCTTTTTATTAATGCTGTTTTCTAACAGGTACGAAATAAAGTATACAGTCGAATACTGTCACTGCGTTCTCCAAATATTTCTGGGACCAGATCTCCACAGGAACTTTTTAAAGCTTCGGGATTGATGCAGGTGCGAGACTTCAACACGAATTGTCTAGAGCATTCCTCTGCTTTTTGAAGGAGTCCCCCAGTGTTTAGATGTCAACTGCCAACTTTTGTACCCTCCATCTGGCCCCTGAACTTCCACATGCATCTTTTTAGAATTGTTGTGGTTTGTGTTTACAGTCAGGTAAATCCACAGAGTCAGGCTCTGTTGATGTGATTGATGGGCATTCCAACATGAATGGAAAACATGTAACAGACTTGCTTCTGTTTTTAGTCTATGATATTGAGTGCACATTTTGGAACTTCTTTCACCAGATGTGCAAATAGTTTTCCCTGCTACCTTTTCATGATGGAGCTTTCAACAAAACCCAGATGAAGATTAAGTGAGAATTAATAATATTGATAAAAAAGGAAAATGTCAAAATGCCTGTATTACCATAAACATGGATAAATTTTTCGATGTAGTAAATGTATTTTTATCTTCCATCTCTTTATACCACAATTATTGCGTTCTCTGAGGGAGGAAGCTTTACAAATAACACTGAAGTATTGGAAATACTTTGGGTTTTGTTTTCCTAATGATAAAAGTTATCATGTTATATATTTAAGTAGAAAAAATATCGTGTCTAATGAAATGTCTCCATCTCCACTACAGACAAATATTGAGCCCTTCTGAACACAGCTATGTTTGTTCTTTGCTTTAAAATATAATAGTGGAGCAAAGGTGCAAGGACCTCTGCTTAGATTGCAAATTCTTGTACCATTAACCAATGGGAGAACAATTTATAAATAATTTTTGACCTTAGAATTCTAATGGATTTCAGAGTTCTGTTCCTTTTTTTCTCAGTACTTGTTTACCTGCCTTCTTTTTGTTTCTTTCATTTCTGGTTTTCATTGCCTTTTTTATTCTGAGGCTCCTAGTTGTCTGCTGCCCTGTATTAAAAACAGTATTGTCATCAATCAGAGACCTGCTTTCAATGAAATATAGGTAGCAGAATCACTGAATCACAGGGAAAATTAACTTTATTATGAGAAATTGAATCTGGACTTTCATACCATTTTTGTGATCTTGTGCCCTTCACTTGGCAGTATTATCCTCTGGCAGATAGATACTGACAGGACATGTAGTTTGCATTAGTGGTATCTTTGATATAATGAAATCCATTTTATCTTTTTCAGAAATGGGTGAATAGAGAAATATCCAACTTTGACTACCTTATTCAGCTGAACACGATGGCAGGACGAACTTACAATGACCTTGCTCAATATCCCGTGGTAATTAAAAAAGTTAATTTTTAAATTTTTACCAAAACTGTGTATTTTTTTCTGGTTTGAAACTTGTAGTTTTAATCTCAATTTGATCTTGATTTTTTTTTTTTTTTTGGTAGTTTCCCTGGATTTTACGAGATTACACTTCAGAAGAACTGGACCTGAATAATCCTGCAGTCTTTAGGGATCTGTCCAAACCCATAGGTGTGGTAAATGAAAAGAATGCAAAGACTGTGAAAGACAAGTAGGTGTTGGAAGACTCCGTTATGTTTCTCTGTCTTTTCTGAGCCTGCAGGCTAATTAACACATTCACTGTTACGACAGTAAAATTTTTAAAGCTGGTTTTATAACATCACAGATGCATTTACAAAGGTGGTTGATTTGTTGTTCCTGCTGCATTCAGATTATTTTATATGGCACTGAGTTATATGGCAGTGAAAGGACAAAACTTATTGTTATAAATTTTCAGTTGTTTCTCAGATGTGGAGATAAAAAACTGAAAGGCTCTAGAAAAAATTTAATAGCCCAGCAGGTTGAAAACTGCTCTTTTTTTCAAGCATAGACTATTGTATTTAAAATAAAACATATCTTGATGACTTTTGCTAAGTTCTGTGTGGGTAGGAATAATAGGTACTTACACCAGTATAGTGTAATGATCTTTCCTTTTTTGCTAGGGTGGGTCCTGAGTGTGGTATCATACCAGATTGCAGTCATGTATCTTCCAAAATCTTCTGAAAACTCGGAACATGGAGAATTTTCTTTAAATTATTAGGCTCTATCCTGACTCTAATGATAATTGGTTCTTTAGCAGTATGATTAACTATAATTTCTCTTACTAGCCTTGTGATGCTGAGGAATATATCAGCCAGATGGTGGCATGGTAGAGTGAGTTTGTGAGTGGAAAAGGAAATGGGCATGAGTGTTAAATCTCTCTTCTGTGTCCTGACACAGTGACACGCACATTTCTAAAATCTTTCAGGAAATTGTCACAAGTATCTTCAACAGTAAATATTCAGCTTAGTATGTGGAGTTTTGTGATCTGTTGTATAAAGTTACGCTGGTAATTTCTGACAGCTGATAGCAAATGCCTAGGGAAGAATATATCAGGTATGCAAAGGCTTCTTCTGGTGTACATTTTTATAATTTAGCAGCCTTTTGCTTAGGGACTTTCTAAGTAAGATTTGGGATCGTCATACTTGATAGAATCCAGTGTATTTTTCTGTTACAGATTGCTGTGATCGTTTCTTTTGAATCTTTACCTGTAATAAGTATAACCCATATGTAAATCAACTGTAGTGCTCAGTTGTATTTATAAAGATTTCTTTCTTTAGATATGAGAATTTTGAGGATCCTCTTGGGATGATTGACAAATTTCACTATGGGACACATTACTCAAATGCTGCTGGTGTCATGCATTACCTCATTCGGGTAGAACCTTTCACAACACTTCATATCCAGCTTCAAAGTGGCAGGTATGCTGTGGGCAAAGAAGCAGCACATTTCTGTTTCTTCCTTGTCATTTTTCAGAGGGAATGACCTAAGTCTAACCTGAGTTTTCTTATCCACAGATTTGACTGTGCTGACAGGCAGTTTCACTCTATTCCTGCTACCTGGCAGGCGCTCATGGACAACCCCAATGATGTCAAGGAACTTATTCCAGAGTTCTTCTACTTTCCAGAGTTCCTGGAGAATCAAAATGGTAAACTGACTGCTCAGAATATTCTCACAGAAAGCTGTCCTTGTATTCTTCAGAAAAGAATTGTTAAAACCATTTGTGAATACTATGGAACACTTCTTATTTAGACTTTATGATGTGATTGTAGATAATAATCATCATTCTGGATTCAAACTGTTTAATGAAGACACCAGTTGTGCTAAGCAGTAGCCTAAATGTTTAAAATTCAGAATATAGGCTTAAGGATGGTTAAGAATAGTGTTGTTTACCTGATGTAAAGTATCAGGGATTCTTATTTGGGTGTTTGAAAAATGTAGTAATAGTTAATATTGATTAAGTAGTCAGCAAAAGTTAATAGAGACTAATTAGTATTCTTTTTACTAGGTTCATTGGGTGATAGAGTATGGACATCTTCAAACATTTGAGGTCTTTTATTTGTTCTAGGCAACCAGCATATTTTCTGCTTGTTACTTTTATATTCCAGTGCAATATTATGTCAGCCAATTCCAGAGCCATGTAAGGTTTCAGCACCCATCAGAAGAAGAGGCAGGGGGAAAAAAAGAGGCTGTTTCACTCATACAGAATGCTGATTGAAAAAACAACATCCTGCATTCTGACATGAGACTCCTAGCCATTTTTAATTCACACTTACTGTATAGAGAATTGTTTCTCTACTTGTGTTTAAAAATGAATTTGCCTCTTTGTGCTGCTGCTACTTTAGTCTTCTAGGTACAATCTACTAGAGTTCTAAATTAGAAAAATTGGAAACACCCAAATCCCACTTTCAAGTAATTTGAGTATTTAGAGTTATTTCAATGATAGCTGGTGGGATTTAAGACTTCCTGAAAGCCTTGATTTTACAAGTAACTTTCTTCTTATGAATAACCTCACTGAAATGTTTTGGACTCTTAATCCTAATAAAGCAAAAGCAAATGTTTACAGATGAGTGTGTAAAAGATTAATGCTACTTTTATGGGTGGGACTTCAGTTTCAGAATCATTTAAATGCTTTGGATTATTGTTATTCTGTATCATTTAAAATTTTAAACATTCAGAGCAGAACTTAACCTCTTGTGTCAGTAGTAGGGTTATTGGAGATTTACATTAAGAATTTTGCAATGTTCTTCCCTTACATTGAGAAAAGAACGAGTTTTAATCTTTATTGAGAAATCAAGATATTTGAAGTATTTTGTAGTAACTCTTAAAATTCTCTGAATTATTCACTAGGTTTTAACTTAGGCCAGCTTCAAATATCAAAAGAGGTGGTAAATGATGTTGTTCTGCCCAAATGGGCCCACTCTCCAGAAGACTTCATTTATAAACACAGGAAGGCTTTGGTAAGATGATTTTTCGTGTGCCATAATTGTAAAGAAAGTACATTTGCACATTGTTACTGTGGCTTAAATGTAAAATGACTAGGATGACATTCCAACTAGTCTTGTGGTCACATTCGACATTAAAAGTATCATTACAACATCCTGTTAAAAACGCTGTGTACGTTGATAAAATCCTCAGAAGAGCATTTAGTCTTTTGGGCATTTTAGGCACTAATCATTTGGGCATTTGCTGCCCTAGGAGATAAAATGCAGAAAGAGGTGATTTTAGGTGATTAGGCTTCCCTTGCTATTTAAAGATTATTGGGTATGGTATTGGGAAGCTAACAGGTTACCTTCACTTGCATAGCTGCATCTCAATATTCCAGATCTGCTGCATGACTGTAATTATTTTCCCTCTTACCTGGCACTTACTGCCCATAACACATGAATATTCATATGTTTCTGCCCTATACTGATAAATACCTAATGTGTGAATACTCTTAGTTTAGTAATTCAATCTCCTCTGCAGAAAGTAGTAAACACTTCAAGATGGGAACAGTACTTCTCTTATTCTTACAAGAGCATCTTTTCCTTCTAGGAATCTGAGTATGTTTCTGCTCATCTTCATGAATGGATAGATTTGATTTTTGGCTACAAGCAGAGGGGACCAGCTGCAGTGGAGGCACTTAATGTGTTCTATTATTGTACTTATGAAGGTACAAAGCAGTATGCTCTCTTGTCATTGTCATCAGACCTGTGAGTTTTCAGTATTAGACAGAAAACACTTGCTTTGTGAACATACCATGCAGTAGCATATGGTAAGGGAGCAGATTTATAGATGAAATATGGCAGCATAACTTGTAATTTACCATCAAATAACCAGTACTGTTTTTTTTAAAGGAGGGCTGTTACAGTTGCTTGTCTTTTCTTTCTAAAAGTTATTGGGGTTTTTTGTTAGTTTCTTATTTGCTTGCTTAAAAGCACTGACGGGAAGAGGTTTCTTGTGGTTTAGGAGTTAAGGCAAGTTCCTTCTAAACAACTAATATTGAAGACAAATGTTAATCTGTTAATTTCAAAGTTAAATCTTGGGTGGGTTTTCTGTGCTATTTGTTTCTTGCCTGAAGTATATTAAATTCATTTGATAAGAAAAAAGGCTGGAATTCTTTTGCTTACGGATATACTTATATTTTAAATGGATGCATTGTTTGGGGGCTTTCCTCAGGTAAAGGATGATAATGCTGCAAATAAGTTTTGCATATGGGTTATCAGTAAGTTGTTTGGATTGTGGTTTTTTTCCATCTTTCTACTCTTTATCATTCTGGTTGTGATACAGGGGCTGTGGATTTGGATGCTTTAACAGATGAAAAAGAAAGGAAAGCTTTAGAAGGGATGATAAACAATTTTGGGCAAACTCCCTGTCAGCTGTTGAAGGTAATGCTTTTTTGTTCCCACTCAACCAGACCTTTGTGGTTGAAATACAACTGAGTTACAAAGGACTTCTGAAAAAATAATGCTTTGTAAGATAATTACTTGTAATTTTAGGAATGTTAAGTCTGTGTTACATTAACATTTGCAAATAACCCATTTTCCAAATAAATTTACTTAAAGAAGGGAAATTAGGTACATAAAAGACTGTTTTCCCATTAAGATTCTGAGTATCTCGTGTATTGAACAAATTAATAAATTAGTCTAATTTGTTACTCCTTCACATATTGCTTCCTAGGAGCCCCATCCACAAAGGCTGTCAGCAGAAGAGGTAGTGCAAAGACTAACTAAAAGTGATACCTCTACTCTGAATCTCTTCCAACACCTCACTGAACTGAAGTCATTCTTCATAGAGGTAGATGTGTTACTTGAAGTTATTTAAAGTCTAGTTGAAACTTCTGATGTACTCAAAACAAAAGGTCACAACGTAGATGAAAATAAACTTGCTTCCTATTTAAAGAAAATATTTTACAATGCAATGTGTATAAAATGAACTCTGTCTTTTTAGTTAGCTTCATAGAGGTTGAATCCCATAAATATGTATCTGCTGGATGCTTGTGTGTGTGTTGTTTAAATATTAAATTAGTCACCACACCAAGAAAACTCAAGATGTCACTGGTGGTGTTGGAGGACTCACTGAACTTGATAGCTTAACTCACTGATTTGAGGCAGAGCCAGGGTTTCATTTCCAGTGCTTGGGACAAAGCATACCTACATGAACTGAATGTGTGTGTACCAGTGTCTTAGAGTACTGTACAGGTCTGACACTGAATCCAGAGGCTTTGGATCTGACTCTTCACAGTTTCTAGAGTTGTCCTTTTGCTCTTGGATATAATCAGATCAAAAGCATGTCTTTTTTTTTTTTTTTTTCTTTAGGGAATTAGTGATGGTGTGCCCATTGTCAAAGCTGTTGTTCCCAGGAATCAGTCACGTTCCTTTATTTCTCAGGGAAGCCCAGAGATCTTGGTGAGTTGCATGTGTCAATACTGTTATTATACTGCAGACAGTCAGATGGATGTTTCTTTGGGTTTTTTCATACAGCATGTAGAGAAACACTTAATTGTTCCTGTTCAGATGTGTTCCTTTAACCTATAATGAATGTCAGCTATAAGTTAAACATTTATCTTCCAAAGGAGAAGCGAGGCTGATTTCTTGAATGGCATTAAAGAGCTGATGAGACATGACTGTAAGTTGTAGCGAGGCATATTGTAAGTTGCTCATTTGATTCACTTCCACATAGCAACCAATTTCCTAGTGCAATGTAGCCCAGATTTAAAATTACGGGATTGAGTTATTAATGGTCTTTATCATTGCTTTCCAACTCATATATAAAATATACCATATGTGTTACATACACACGCCAAAGACCTGCACTGTTGCTAAAACTAACTTTTGCACTAATACAGGTTCTGGTACTATGGCAGATGACCAAATAATGAGGACAGTGGTTTTGTATTTACATCTGTATATATATATGGCCTAGATATTGGTCCTAGTGCAATAATGTTATGTTTTGCAGGAAAGAATATTCTTTTCCAATATTCCTATTTTGTAGGTCAAAATTATTGTCCTGGCTTAATGTGGTACATGCATGTTATTTGGAATTTGGACACATCTAAAATGATGGTTTTTTTTTTTTATAAATATCTGATGAAAATACCTTACATATTTAGATTCTTTTGTTTACTTCCTCAGAAATGGAACTGTAGTATGTTTTTAAAACTTCCTCTGTTAGTGTGTTAACTGCTAATGATTACTATTCAAAGAAGAGAAGAAACAGCAACTTAAATTAAATGACTGGATTGTAATTAAATGTTTGAGAGGGGTTGGTCAGCTGAGATTTTTCATTTTTTGTCTCCTGCCTGTCCCTCCACCCCACCTTCTCTGACCTATCTAGAACACACTATTCTAGCTTGATACTATGTACCACATGTGGATTAACTCATCTGAGCTGGAGTTTTTACTTGTTTGTTGGGGAAGAGTTACATGTGGTTTTTCCTTTGTGATAAATTTTCAAGAAGCAAGCTCTATTACCATGAAGGCAATCAGAAAATATACCTCTCAGTTTCACCATTTTTTTTTTAAATCAAACTTTTTTAGGTAACAGCAAGTCTGAACTGCATTATTGGGACTCATGGTTGGCTACCTTATGATAAAAATATCTCCAACTATTTTACATTCATCAGAGATACCACAGTGACAAATCCCAAGTAAGCAAATTATGAGGAGGGGTGCAGATAAATACATCTAAACTAATGGAATACAGCAATTCTTCAGCTATCAATGGATTGTTCTGTTTCCATTGTCTGAGTTTTCACCTAGGAATTCATCTTCTGATATTCATTAATACTACACCTAGTCTGTAACGGCATTCTAGTAAAGAGTTATGTGTCATTTCAAACTTCGCTGTTCTTAGAGCTACTTCCAATTTTTTTCTAATTATCAATCATAAAAACTCATCTTGAAATCCAGGATGGGCAGTCTTCATACTTTCTTACACAGTATCTGCTGGTTTGGGGTTTTTGGTTTTAGAATGTTCCTTTTTCTCTTAGATGTTACAGTACTTAGTAAGGACATGAGTTATCAAATTGCATAAAAGACTGAAAATATCTAATGTAAAATCTTGCTTCCACTCTGCTGTTGGCAGTGAGAGTTTTGCCATAGGTATAGCCTCCTTTATAGATGGAGTTTGTAACGGATTTTTAAGGATAGAGGAAGTGCAAAATACATAGATTTGAATTAAAGTTACTCTTAACTGCCCATCATTTGCCTACAGAACCCAACGCAACATGAGTGGTCCTTTTGCACCAGGGCTGGAGATCACCTCAAAGCTGTTTGCAGTGTCCCATGATGCAAAGCTGCTCTTCAGTGGAGGACACTGGGACAACAGCATCAGGGTGACATCTCTCACGAAAGGCAAGCTGATCGGACAGCACATCAGGCACATGGGTTAGTAACTCTTTGTATTATGAAATAAAAAGGGTTTATGTGTGTACCTTGTTATTTGGTGGTCTTGGAAGGAATTATAGGCTTGGGCAAACAAACATAGCAGTTATGAAGCAGTGGCAGCATAAGAATGAAAGAATGCTTGAACCATGATTATACATAAATACTTGAACATGGCTTTTTAGTCACTGGAGTGGTGGTTTAATCTAGGTTCAAAATAAGGCTTGCCTGCTGTTTTTAGGTAACAAGGCTGAATAGGTCTGGTTGGTACACTTGGCTGCACCATGACTTCATTGTTTCAAAGAGTCTCATCAGCCCTTATCACAGTGGAGGATTTCATGCTGATGCAAATCGGGATATGTTGTTGCCAAATTGTATCCACATTGTCAGTCTGTGGGAAATTAGTCTTAAATACCAATGTGATAACTTTCTGGTTTTTTTCCTTTATCTAGATATTGTGACCTGCTTGGCAATAGACTACTGTGGAATTCATTTAATTTCAGGCTCCAGAGATACTACCTGTATGATATGGCAAATAGTTCAGCAGGTATGTTACTTAGGTGTACTCTGAGAAGCGTTTTCTGAATGTATTTTTGTCCTTCTTTGTTTTGCTATGATGTTTTGTTGATTTCCCTTCAGGTTTGCAAGGAAGATAGTCCACTAAAATTGATTAGCTTAATAATTTTACTCCCATTGTCTTCTCTGTTTGAAAAACTATCCACGTTATTTACTATATAGGTGAAGTACACTATTTTAGAAGCTCTTTTAAAGATTTTGTAGGTTATTTTCATGGTAGGAAAATAGGAATGTTACATTTCTAGGCAGTTGTTCACTCCAGTAGTTGCATTTTAGCACTGCCTTTTCTCTGTGGAGAATATTGATGTCTACAATAGGAGCTAGTCCACTACCTGCATTTACACTGTCATTTGAGAATTCTTTAATATTGGTCTTGTGCTTTCACACAGTGAAGGTGGTTGTGTGATCCAGGTCTGTGCTTACACTAAAAATGTGAAGCCATTTCCATTGTTATGCATTTAAAATATTCATTTCTGACTGCTACATTCCAGATATACAAGTAGAATTAACTGTCACAGGGGAACTGTCATGTTTTGGTCGGGTCTTGTTGTTCTTATTGAACTGAAGTCAGCACATTAAAGCAGCAGAGTGGTGCATAACTGCATGTGTTTTTGTGGAAGCTGTCTCTATGGTGGGAGTATTCACAGTTCTTTCAACTATAGTAACAGTGCAGGGTCAAAAAAAAGTGAGACCTTAGAGCTCATACCAGTATTTTTTTGTCTCAAGAGGGGATAAATGTTGGAAAATTTTTAGTTTGTCTTTTCAGTGTGAGTTGAACAGTCATCCTCTGGAGATTATCTTTGTTTAGAATTACTTTTTCTTAAGATCTGAATGTGTTTTTTGTTTAATAGATATAAGAATGATGTTTTATGTATTATAAATTCTTCTTGTGAGAGTTTTATCTTGGTCTTTACAAAGTGGCAGCAATGGGCTGCATACTGGCAGCTCCATTCTAATTGTCTTCTCTGCACTGTCACTCTTCTCTTTCCCAGCCCTGTATTTTGACACTTGTTCTGTATTCCTGCATGCTTCAGGCTTTCAGGACTTGGTTTGCAGTCAAATTTTTATCAGAGAAATGAGAACAAATAGTTCTCTGCAGAACTGTTTACTGTACCTTCTCTCTAAGTACAGGTCTTGCCTTAGAATTGGTTTGAGAATGTCTGTGTGTGCTGGCAGTACACTCTCTGTAAGAAAAGTTGTGATACACTGCAGTTATGTAGGAAAATTACTATTCTTCATGAACATTATTGCAAGATTTCCTTTGCATATCACGCTACTGGTAGTCACTGAGAAGGATTATTTCCTTACTTTTCCTTAGAAAATGAAAGGATTGCTGCTATTTTAAGCAAAATAGCCTTCAGCTTCTTTAAACTTAGCTGTGGAGATAGTGCTTGATTCCAGGGTAAACTGTAAGAACTGGACAAGCCCAGATACACAGGCAAAGAATAAATGTGTGGATGGGGGGGTGAACAAGCCCTGTTAGGACTGCTCACTGTGGCCCTTGCACTCCTGGACACCTGAAGGGATAGAGACAAGACAGTTAAGTAACACACTCTCTCTCACACACACACACACACACACACGGAGTAACTGCATGTTTGTTCATTCAAATGATTTCGGTGAATAGGGCTGCTGACATAAAAGGCAGTAAATTAAAATTGGAAAGGGTGAGTTATACCTTTGGTTTTGGCCTACGTCAAATACACACCTCTCACAACTGAAGATACCAGAAATTCATTTTTTGTTTGTCCTCAGCTGCAAGAGAATGTGTCATTGCACTTTTTGTTACTCTCAGGGAGGAGTGCCTGTAGGCCTGGCACCTAAGCCATTTCAGATCCTCTATGGGCATACTGATGAAGTTTCGAGTGTTGGCATCAGCACTGAACTTGATATGGCAGTGTCAGGATCCAGGGTAAGCATCTTCCTACTTTTCCCTTTTTTACCTCTTCTCTACTCAAACCATAGAGCACACTTGAGGATGGTTAAGAAAAATACAAAAAATGTCACTATTGCACAATTTTTTTCTTCATCCTTGTGCAGTGAGAAGATATGTGCCATCTCCTTTGCTGCCTGCTTACATCGGGCTGTCTCAAACTGCTGTGCACAGCATGGGCCTCACCTATTATGTGCTGTTACTCTGCACAGATGAGCTTTAACATGTGTGGACTTCCTTGGAGATTTTAAGCTTCCCATAGCAATAATTCTGAGGCAGTTTCTTCCCTGCTCTGTTAAGCCTGTGCAGCTTGCTCATAGTCTGCCTTACTCTACTACGCTGGCAGGTTGCTGAACTCTGACTTTGTACTGCACATAATGCCAGCTCATAAATGTGACATATGAAATGGCTGATTTGCTGCCTGCCCTCCCCCTCTTGCCCTGCTTGGATTTGGTTTTTTCATATGCCTTTAGTGCATGGTCTTGAGGGGAAGGCTTCTTTGTCCTTATCTCCCGTTAAGGATTTGAGTGCTTTCAAAGTATTCCCTGTATCCTCTCTGTGTAAGTGTTGTGGTAACTTGCCTGCTGAGTAACTGTTTGCCTCGCTTTGGTTGCTGCAGGATGGCACTGTTATTGTCCGCACTATTCGGAAAGGTCAGTACGTGAGGACTTTGCGACCACCTTGTGAGAGTTCTCTCCTGCTGACTGTTCCCAATCTGGCTGTGTCCTGGGAAGGACATATAGTTGTCCACACCAGCGTAGAAGGAAAGACTACTCTTAAGGTACTTAGGTTCATGGAATACCTCTGTTTCTGTCACTGAAGACTTTAATCGTAAATATACCTAACTTATTTCCTAAGGGAAAGGCCTTTTGAACATGCAGTGTCTGTTTCATATTTTTTGAATTTTTCTAGCCAATTTCAGTGAAATTTGATTAAAAGATAAATCACAGGCATATTGTGCTCCTGTGAGTTTCATGAAGATCTCCAAACACGTGCAAGGAAGATGCTTAAGCATAGGCTAACAAATATTCCTGGGAAAGCTGCTTCGAAGTGGAAAACTAGGGGAAACAAGTTCCACTGTGCACAGAAACAAGGGCTTGTAAGGGGAGCAATAAGTTCTGTGTGCAAGATGCTCAGTGACTACAGTTTCTTAGTTTCAGATTGGAGACATAGCTCTAAGGTTCACTGGTAGCTTATTCTGCCTGTTGAGGAGCTGTGCAGTTGCTTTAATAAGGAATCAAGTTGTGATTTCTAGGAGCATAGGAAATTTATTGGTAGACAAATTTTTTTTTATCTAGGCGTACTAGCTACATTGGGGAGAGAAGAGACCCAAGGTATTGTCAGGCTGAAAGAATTTAAGACACTTTTGTTAGTTTAGTGTCTTTAATCCATCAAGAATTTGTTGCCTTGTCCAGAAAATGCTTTTAGATCTAGCACTCTAGAAATATACTTGTTTCCTTCTGCTTTTCATTTTGGGAGGGGAAGGGGGGGAGGAGGGTGGTAGCAAGGCTGAAGATGAGTGCTGCCTTCCTTTCTTCTTCCTTAAGAAAAATCCTTATAAAATAGGGACCTGTCTATTAAATCCATGATGTTTCCTGGAGATTTGGAATTAATTAAATTGATAGGTAAGATGTTACAATGTTACATAAAGAGGTAACTTCAAAAATTTCCTTACAGGACCTTGCATCCATACTTACTGAGTGTAGAATCGCTACTCTTGTATCATTCAACAAGGAGGCTGTTTTCAACATTGTCTGTGGGTTTGCTCCTGTTAGTGAGTTGAGGATACAGATGCTACACTCTTTATTCTGTCAGTCCTCTGTGACATACTTATTTTTGATCTATTCAGGATAAGAATGCATTACATCTCTATTCTGTCAATGGAAAATATCTGGGTTCTGAGACTCTGAAGGAGGAAGTGTCAGATATGTGTGTGACTGGCGAGTATATCGTGATGGGCAGCTTACAGGGATTTCTCTCCATACGGGATCTCTACAGGTAATGTGCCACCATCAGTAGTTTATTATTGAGGTACAAATAGTACAAATATAAGGGCTTATTGAAAAATGGCTGTATAATATGGACTTTGCTTGGTGCTATAGGCAACTCCTGTGTTCCTGAAAAAACTTTTTGGGGAGAACTAAGACAGGGAGAAAAATAAAATAAGAGGTTGTAACTGACCTCTTTCTTCCCAGACATTTATCGCAATTAGACACCTAGAACTGACAGAATTCAGGAGGAGCTGTGTCTGACATTTGCAAACTATGATTTTCCTCTGATTAGTGACAGGGAGCTCAGCAACTGCAGGATCAAGTCTCATGTTGCTCTGCACTGAGTTTTAAACTCCACTTACTGCTACTCTCTGTAGAGTTCCATTGTTCCTCAGAATGGGAGTGATCTTTGTCACTTAGGCAGCTGTGGTACTAATGTTACTATATTTCAGTGAAAATGTCTTAGCTTACTGGCTTACCCATCAATGCCTTTACTTGTTATTGAAGCTCTGTTCTGGGATATGATTACATTGTTCTGTAGGAGTTTACAATAATGGAAATTGCAAACTGGATCCTTGAGAAAGCGTGTTTTATAGTGCATCCTGTTGACAGCCATTTCAACTGCAGTGTGATTCTTTGCAGTATGTGCAAACAAATATGTGATGTACTTTCTCTCTGTGTTTTTTTTGGTTCATTTCAGCCTGAGTCTGAGCATCTCCCCCTTAGCCATGCGACTGCCAATTCATTGCATTTCTGTCACCAAAGAGTACAGCCACATCCTTGTTGGCTTGGAGGATGGCAAGTTGATTATCGTTGGTGTTGGCAAGCCAGCAGAGGTAAAACCTACCATCAAGAACTTTTTCTACAGAACAGTGGGAAGTTCACTTATTTCTGCTTTCCAGTTGAGCAAGAGGTCTCCTCTATGGCAGGGTAAATTTAAGAGCAAGTTTCAGTTTTCAGTGGGAAACAAATAACTGTTGAGACTGCTCTACTGAAAGTTCTCATTAAGAATCAGAGGTATGTAGGGATCGGAGATGGGAAGCTCAGCTGGACTAACTTCCAGACTTTATCACTCACATCTGAATAAGCAAAGTCATAATAGCTAATCTTTTCTGAACGGGATAGTGTTGTCAGCCACTTCTTGATGAAATAATTTCCCTGAAGAAAGTTGGAAAAAAAGAGAGCAAGCCACTTTGTTTATTTTTACGGTTTCTGTCAGATATCTTTTAATATGCATTGACTGACATTGGGGGGAAAAAATATTACTTCTTTCTGTTTAAAGTCTCTAATTGCAATGCACAAAGAATCACTTCTGTAGGTTCTCAGTATGCTCAGTGCTCCATATGGTGAATATAACTTGTTGGTACTGCATATGCAATATCAAATACACAGCATCCATCTGTCAAATAGATATGCCCAGTTTTTCTTGTGCAAAACATAGGTTTTGCTTTAAGTACTTCTTGTCATGACTTTCAAAGTACTTGAGTTAGCTTAAACCTGCTTCTCTCTATAACTGGATCTCTGTTGTGCTGCAATGTATTTATTTGAAAATGTGATTATCACTTTTGCATGACCTTTAGTACATGCCAGAAAAGTGTCTTAATTTAATTTTATATTTTAAATGTGATAAAAGAGAACTTACTTGTCAGTATTTCAGTATGTTTTAGCTAGGAGATACACAGTTTAAGAATGGAAATAGGCTTCACACAGTGGTAGTCTGATCTTGCTTGCAGCAGATGCGGTGGGGTTGGTTTTTACTGACTTCCAGTTGAACAGCTTTTATTCTATTGTAGAATTGACAAAGAGCTGATTATGATATGGTTAAACATATGTTTGTAACAGCAGTTTTAAAGTCACTGTCATTTCTAAGCTTCCTATTCCATAGAAAGATCTTTTGTAGGCTGAAATTTGTATGTATCATTAGACTGAAGGCTTTTTTTCTTCTTATTTTCGGTTCTTAATCATATCTATTTTTCTAACTATGCAGAAAGTGTTGTTTCAAAGACTGGTTTCCTTTTATGACTGTAGAGGCCTTCCAATGATTTTTTTTTCCAGGATTTTCTGTTTATATTTCAGATGATCTTCAAGTTAATATCCATGTAAATAGATTTTTTTTTAAAGCACAAACATATAAGGAATATTATGTCCCAGATTTTCTAGTTTTCTATAATGGCATCAATCAATATATTTGAAAAGTGTATGTATGTGGGGTGTTTATTTATTGAATGATTTATTTTTCGTTTGGAAGGAATTAATTACTAGAATTTATCTGTATACAGAAGACAGTGTTGTAGTTCTGGCTTTCAGTGGTGATACTGATCCTTAGGACAGAGGATTGGATCCATAGGAGTGACCTTCTCTAATGTGCATAAAGGGAAATGCTGCTTGGTATTAAGATTGGCCTTTAGTGTTTCTACATTGGCAGTATCTAGTATGAAATATAATAAATGTTTTTGTGTTTTTAACAGTTACTTAGCTGGTTTGGATGTTGCAGAAGTCTGGGCAATTATAAAATGTTAGTGTTAATCCTGGTCAGCACTGTGCCTTTTCTAGAACACTGCTGCTGTAATAATACAGTTCTTAAGCTTGTTAAATTTGTAGTAGTAACTGGGGGGAACCGTTCCTGAACTTGTGTTGTTAAGGCATGCATCTTGTTTACTGAACTGCAAGGAATTTCATAACCTAATCAGCTGCCAGGCTGATCACTACTGGCCAATCATCAACCTTGTACTTTGGCAGTAAAACAGTTTCTTACAAATTGTTGTCAGATTGTAGACCTACCAGATGCTGGATTTAATATGGCCTCTGGTTGCTTGTTATCTGTCTTAACTTGTGGAGTACTCAGTATGACTTACTTCTGGTTTAAATTTTACTCTGAGCACTTCACACAGGATCTTTGGAAGACTATAAATTTGACACCAGGAGATAACCTTTCTCTTTTTCCTTCATTCTGCCATCACTGTCCTGCATCTTGGTTATCTTTTCTTTTTCACTTCTAGCACTATTTGAAATCTCTAAAATAAAATGCCCTTTCTTCTCATTTGATTCATTCTTGCTTGACATCCACTTCTTTTTTCCCTTCCTATCAAAATAGCAATCTAAACACTGTTTCTAGGCCATTTGAAGGAGGTTAAGCATATAAGTGTACATTACTTGGCAATATCCCTTTAGCTGTTCAAAATCAGAGAAGACTGTGGTGTTTTGTGTGTTGTTTTTTGTCAGTCCCAAGAATCATCCCTAAGTGTTACTTCTGGTTTGTTTTCGAATAATTTTTGTTGATATAGTTTTGTTTATGCAGTACATTGTAGTGTCTGCATTTCACCAGAATCAGTGTCTGAATTCCTTTTTAATTTATCCACCTTATCCCTTCCCCCTCCTTTTGTTTCTCTGAATTACTTTTAAACAGATGCGCTCAGGTCAGCTTTCCCGAAAGCTGTGGGGATCAAGCAAACGGCTCAGCCAGATTTCATCAGGAGAGACTGAATATAACACTCAAGATTCCAAGTGATTGCTGCTTCTACCTTCTCTCACGGATTCCAGAAACATATTTAATCTTTTTGTCACTTTAAATGTATAAATATGTAATCAGGGGCTTGATTCTTAAGTCTATTGACGAAGAACCTATGTTAGAGGTATAGTAGTAAGCATATGTACTCATGCAAGTTAGCTTGCTTGCTATTTTCCCTAACTGTGTTGACTTGGTCACAGCAGTATCCCTCTCTCAACAGCTGCTAAAACTGTGTTTTGGGAGGGGAAAAAAACCCCAGAACCAAAAAACCCACAAGTTTCCAAACTCAAGCTTACTAACTGAATTTTAGATAAGTAGCATTTGATTTAAAGCTGAATAGGGCCAGATGCTCCTTGATCACAAAGAAGGTATTTGGCTTTGCTTTGACAGCATTGTTATTCCCCAATAAATTAAAATTCTGGCAGTTGCAATGGTTGGATTCAGAATTGGGATAGCTGACAGTTATGACCTTCTCAATATGTTTTTTAGCCCAGTGAACATTTTATTGCAATTTGTTCATGTAAATGGCTATTGCTGTCTTTTGTGCAGTTCCAGTTTTACGCTGTTCTGTAAGGAACATCTGTGTTGCACTACTTGATTATCAGAGATTTTTTGAAGTACAGACATGAATAACTTAAAAGGAGTTGAAGGTGGTGAAGGAGCTGAAGGAGGTAGGAAATACTTGCTGCTGAAAATTATTTATATTGTCACGTAGACTAAGACACACCAAGAAATCCCATGGTATATTTAATATCTTGTAGAAATACAGAGGAAGAATCATTATCTTGGTCAAAGATCAATCTGCTTCATTAGTAAGGCAAATCCTGCAAATAGAAGATAAATTTCCACTGCAGAATCATTATGCAACATTGCAGCACAATTTAATTAAAAATAGCACCTGTTTGTTTCTTGACTTGGTGTTCACCAAACCAGTTGTTAGCCATACTTTTTCCTGTAAAAACAAGCAGGGAAAAACAGATGAACATTTTGAAGATGCATTTAAGACCTAGTAAAAGAAAATACTAGATCCTTAAACGTGCTGTATCCAATTGCATGCTATGTTTTGGAGAAGGCATTACTGGTTTGTTTTGGTTTTTTTCTCGGTTTACCAATATATGGTGATAGAAGGGTATGCATTTTCCTATCATTCTGACGTTTTTATAATGTTACTGATTTAAATGATAAACCCCATACTGTTGGAAAGCCTGGTGCTGAGGGAAAAATATGAATTTTTGGATCAGCGTGTGAAGGTGTGTGTATGTGTATATATGTGTGTATGTGTATATATATGTATATTCATGTATGTATGTCTATTAAAAGAGAGAATACCATGGGATAAGGGGAGTATAGATACAAGGCTGAACTATAAGTGATTGTTAGATAGCATGTTCCCTTTTGGCTACCCCTTCCTTCCCTCTACCATCACTTTTCTTGTTATTTTTTATTTATTTATTGAAATGGATGTGTGTTATATCTCTTGTAAATGTTATCAGATATTCCCTGTGGCTGGAGAGCTGTTGAACTACCTGAGGAACTGCATAATGTATAATCTCATTTCATTAACTTTAAGCACAATATTTATTAACTCTGTAGAAATAGTAATACCTCCTTACCCTGCTAAAGGATAATCTTTACAATTTCTATTAGTCTCATTAAAACTGATTTCTTCTCTTCAATTTCTTTACTGGAAAAAAAAAATCCCTCTTAATGACTGATTAGTGTACTGTGTAAAGAAAGTTGTGTTGCTTTTTCTTAACTTTTGTAAATGAAATAATAAATGAGACTAGTGAACAAGTGGGTCTATGCATAGTTGCAATATTCTAACTATCACTGTGACAGACTGGATTGTCTGGAAAGTTAGGAGGAAGTAAGAATTATTTTCCTGAGTCACTTGCCAAGAGAGGATTAAATTCCCAAAAGTAGAGTGGTGTGGTTTCTTTTCATACTCCATGTATGTAAAAGAAAAAATTTACAACCACATCCCATATTTTCAAATAAGGTATAGAGAACTGAAAAATACTATTTTTAATCAGTTACCTATCCAGTAAGAATACTGAGGGTACTCTGGAAGTATAAAGTTTGTACATGAGAATGTGAAGTATGTTTGTCCATTATAATTTCATGAAGAAGGGATTGCAGGGGGGCTCTTTAGAGAGTAGTTTAGAGGAATTTCAGCTCAGAATGTGAGATTTTTCTGTGTTATGGGAAATTGAAAAACTCAGTTGGGGCATTGAGATGATGGTTTTTGTAAGTATGCATATATGTTGTGTTTAAATGCATATATGAGGCTAAGTGTTTATTTGCAGGGGAAGGGGTCAGGAAATTAAGATGTTTTGGGCTAGCAGAATAAAGTGGAAAAATGGAGGAGATGGGTCTTTCCTAGTGTTTGGTGAGAGCGTAGTTTTCTTTTTGGCACTTGCTTAGAGAGGTTTGCATAAGGGTTTGAAAACATCCTACTGTGGGTTAGGTATGTTTATACAATAGTTGAATTGACATTTTTAGTAGTTTAATATTAAAGAATACTGAATACAGTGTGTCAGTTTAAGTAAAATATGTTGCAATAATTGGGGAGGAAATAGTTTATGATGAAGACCTATGACATTTCAATACCATCATATCAATGCATCACAAGCATTGGGTGATCTTCACAAATACATGGGACAAGTTTAAATGTGGACAGTTCTTGGGCTCTCAAACGTGAGGCTAGTTTGTGTTCAGCACAAAGCAGCTGCAGAATGAGGAGGGGGACAGATGAGCTCTGAGCTGCTTTATGCTCCAGGAAGAGTGGCAACATCCATTGCCTTTTGATCTTTTCTCTGGTCCTTGAGGGATGGGAGGTATACACCATCACACACTTGGTGTCCTTGCCAGAGGCCTTCTGGAGAAACCTCCATAGGTTTGAAGGTCTGCACTTTGCCTTTATCTAAAACCAGCTTCAAGTAAAAGATAAAAGTCGTTAAGTGTGAGCATTAGCTGGCACGTTGTTTTTTTTGGTTTTAACTTATTTGAATAAAAAGTAGAAAATAATTTTTTAAAAACAGAAAATTTTTCTGATCAGTTGTTTAGGTTGGTTGATTTGCAGTCTGTTATGCAGTGCACTGTGAATTAGTGAACTGACTTCCATAGTTCTTCAATTTCTTCAAGTCAATAAAGCTTAGGATCCCATTTTGTTTGTCACATAGTACTGGTGAAATAAGATTATTTGGTTTTGAACAAAGATTTATTTAACTGTAAAAAGTACAGCTGTGAGATGAGAATTCCAATGAAGAATTTAGAATAAAAAAGTCTTAAGTGACATTTGTTTCATAGCACTACATTTGTCACCATCTTCTTGGTGATACTATTTTTAATTTTTGGAGAAACTCTAATTATTTATCATGTTTAAGATGTGCTTACCTTTGAAGATGAGTAAGTAGGAGTGTAAATATATATATCTAAAAGAAACTGAAAACTGACAGGCTTTTCACACCTGTACATACATGAGATCAAGTAGTTAGCAGTATTGAGTAACTTCTCCATAGCACAGTTTTGAGCTTGGATACCAAAGGATATTTAGAAGACATCTCTCCTTTATTTCAAGTAAAATGTTTGCTAAATTTCTCTTTATCAATTTACTTATAATTCATTATAGTATTTTTAGTTGTCTTTTTATATATAGTGAAGAATCCCATCTAGTCTTTGCTGATTTTGTACTATACAACCATACAGAAAGTGAAGTGCTTGCTCTTCAACTTAGCATTTGACTTATGCAAGTTTTTCTATATCAATGTACTTGTTATCTATTACTTGCTCATAGGATATCTAGAAACCACGTCTTCTATCATCCATGTACCTTACCAGCACAAAATAATTATCTCAGTGTTAAACTACACATTATGGAAATTAGGTTTTAGGAAGCCTGTTTGATTTAAAAAGGAAAAAAAAAAAAAAGGAAAAAACCTCAAAGCAACAAAACAAAACACCCACAAACCCACAACTTCCCCCCCCAAAAACCAAATTAACCTATACCCACATTACAATTATTTTGCTAATCTGCAACATTGATATAAAGAAGCTTTTTTTCCCCTCTGGTGTATCTTAGATTATGCATATTATCACAAAACAGGTTTATCAAAGTCTTCACAGGCTTTAAATAGCCTAGTCAATTGACTGTTTTATAAGGATCCTCTTGAAAGTTGTATTTCTTTGTCCTTTAAATGAAAGCAAAGAACTAAGTTTCTGCACTGGAAAAATTCTATATGGGACTAGTAACATTGTTCTGCTTTAAGACAGTCCTGCAGGAATGATAAATTTATTTTTATCTGTAATGCACAATATTAGGTAGGTCTTTTAACTCTTGCCTTAGTCAATGGGAGCTGTATACCTCACTTCCCTAAATCATGTCTCCCTCCTCCCTGTTTCCTCTGCAAGTCTTTCCCAATCTTAATTAACAAAATCCTTAGAAAATATAAGTCAAGGAACCAAATGCTGCACAAAGCTTTTAATGTGTACATGTATTTAGCTGAAAACATGCATCTATATACAGATTATGGAATGGTAGAGAGCTTTAGAGCTAGAAGGGGTGTAGAAATGTCAACATCCTTCTGCTCCTACATTGAGAGTCTGTGTAGGTATGTGCTCTGTATCACCTGAAAGCATTCCTGTCTTCCACTGCTAAAGGCACCTTGCTGGCTAGGATAATGCTGAGCCTATGTGCTGTGAATATTTTCCTTTTTTTCCTTTTAAAGAGTTAAAAAAAGAAGCACACACATATAAATGCATATCCTAATGTGAACCTAAGGCCTGATCTAATACTGTTATATGAAAGCACTACACAGGGTTATATTTAATTGGGTGGAAATTCAAGCATGTGCTTCTAGGTCTTTTTATGCTCTTTGGCTTAAAAGCTATGTAAGTTCCAGTTGTAAACGTGACACTTGTTAGTTGTCTCCTTTGGGGGAGAGTAAGTTTTTGTGGGCTCACTGGATGCCAATGTTAGAGTCAACTGAAGTGTTTGGAATATGTCTTTCCCTCCATCCCAAGGAGTCAACCTTATTACTAATTGACCTTGTTAAAACATACTTTTGAAGGAAGCATGCAATTAAAGAAAAACATTTAAAAATTGATAAAATGCTATTGTCCCCTTCTTCACTACTGTAGTCATTAGATGCCTAAATGCAGAAATGCCTCTGAGTGGCACCATAACATGCTCTGCAGTTTCAGTCGAGTGCCATTGACCTTCCTGCAGTCTTGAACACCCCACCCCATATGTGAGGAACTGCCCTTTGTTTTGTTTTAATTCACCTTTTTGCTGTGTATCTGTGGAAGAAGACTGGTATGTCTTTCTTTTAGTTACCATTTACCTACATGGCTCAGATAAAATATGTGTTTCACTTCTTTTCAATAGAGTTCCTTCAGTTGTGTGTTATTCCTAGTTTTGACTTGGAAAATTTGGCAGGTATGTCCAGGCTTTGTCTGTGATTATACTCAGCACAGACACAATTTCATAACACGTCTTCTGTCCCAGAAGCATAATTATCAGTGTAGATTATGGTTTAAAGCTGCTAAGATGTTTTGAGATTGGAATATAAAACTTCCAGCCATATACATCACAGATCTAACTGAACCTGAGGCCACTTGTTTATTTAGCTTCCTGTCTAGTCAGTATTTTCCTCTTAAGGGAGCCATATTTTTTGCCTTGAAATAACTTTTTAAAATAAACTTAAGTCTTGCACCTGACAGTACTGCTTTAGTCACATGCAGCTGTGAGCTGTCGCTTAAAGAAAGCCATGAGGGGGAAAAAAGAATTCAAGGAAAACTTGCAATAAGTATTCTGATACAAACCTTTACTATGCAGGAGCAGCTTGATATAAGCTTAGAGAAATGCTATGTGTGAGACTTACCTCCCTTTGGTCAGTGTTTTGATGGAAACTGTGATGCTATTCAGTTTGCCTGATGAATTTTTACTAAAGCTAATGAGGGAGTGGAAGCAAAGGCCTTACAGCAACAGTTAACCATATCTTCTGATAATTCTTACAGACTGTGCAATTATGTGATTACAAATGGATTTTTAAATGCCAAAAAATGCCTTTCTAAAGAGTTAATGTTAGGTCTGAGGAGTGTTGGAAATAGCCACTTTCAAAAATGAGCCTTCAGGCACTGTAATGAACTTGCTGTCAGTCTTCTGTGCAATATCTTTTTCCCTCTGGGTGCTTTAAGTGTATACTGTATGTCTTACTTTGTTTTGATCAGTATGTTTTAAGAGTGTGTATATTGGCTAATGATGGATTTTTTTTCCTGTACAGCATGGTGGAAGATGTTTTAAAATTTTGCACTTTTCTAGGATTTGCAAGTTTGTAACCTGACAATTTTTAACATGCACACTTTTGTACATAATTAGCATTGTATATATTTAACATGAGTCTGAAGCAAATAAAAGTAATTGAATGCATAACTTCTCCGTTTATTAATAGCATAAAAATGAAATGAAGTGTGGAAGTACACTGAAGGAACAGTTCTTTCATTTAGCAGGTAAATCTATGCAGCAGGAACAGCTGACTCGCTGTCCTGTCTTAATTGTGTTAAACTGACTTTTTTTTCAGTGGGGAAGGAATCAAACTGGATACATGAATGTACAGACCCTTTCAGACTTCAAATAGCTCTGATTACTCAAGTATTGCAATAAAAAATGTCTTTTTGCTGGGAAGGAGATGTCTGGGACATGAATCAGGGTGAGGAAAAAAGCCCACTATACATATTTATAAATAGAGATAAGGTTCCCCACCCACCCTGGGACTTAGAAGCATCTCTTTCCTTCTTCCTCATTGTCTTCTCCATGTAGTAATTTCTGCTGCAGGAAGTGGAAGGCTACAGATTCGGGGGATTACTGTCAGTCAGGAGGAAACTGAAATCTGTTCCAGGCTCGTGTTCAGTTGGTTTCTTACCCCTTAAACAAGACAAACCATGCTGTGAGCTTTAACAGAAGCTGGGACTACTGTGCTTCCATCTGTTACTAGGGATGGAACCAGGCACCCTTATTCTCAACAAGCAGAGTTTTGACTCCCTTCCTTGCCCACATCATAGCACATACGTATTAGATTTGAACATTACTAATGTTCATATGAATAAAGACATGGGTTTCCTTGTTCTGGAGTTCCATGCATTAGGACCAAACTGGCGTTTCCGTGGCTTTCAATAACAGAGCTGACTACTGGGGCTCTTTCTGTGAAGGGTAACTAGAACTTGGAAGCATAAGCATCAATGGATGTAATGCCACAGCACTTAACTGTGTAAGTCAGACTTCCTTTATAGTGCTGTCATACTGTCTGCTCCTTTGGAGCATAAAACTACTCATGTTTTCCCCAAAGAAAAATGGAACCAAGGGATTAAGTAATTTCTGATGTGGGGGACAGGCAGCATGTACCAGGAATCTAACAAAAGCTTCTCTTCCTTTCTATCTGAAGGATAACAATTCAAATGAAGCATTTACCTCAAAAACAGACGTGCTCCTGTCACTCCTTGCAGCGTGGCTTTGTCTCCTTCCACTAGCAGCATCGCACCTTCCCGCAAACCCTAATGTAGGTGGAAACATTTAACGTGATTTTTGAGCTATTTGACAGGGTAGAATGCTTGTCCCAAGCAGGCCAGTCTTAGTGCATCTCACCATGACTACAGACTAGACTTTCTCACTTACCTAACAAAGATGCAAAGACAATATTTGGTGAGTAATCTTGTTTTAGAAGCTGATTTTCTTGTTTATTTCAGTTTTCACTTTTAAAGGAGGAACCATTAAGGAGAAGAGGAAAGTGTGCTTTTTCCCCACAGTTACTTCTACTACCCCACCATTCTTAGATCCAGTTTGGGCCAAGCAACAGCCAGCTGGGTTTGTTAAAACACAAGATCAAGCACAGGGACAGGAAACACAGAGGTCCCAGTTCCCTAGACAGGCATAATGAAGCAACATATATTCTACTGAATGTGCAAATTCAGAAACTGTATTGGAGATTACAGATCTGCAAAAAGATATTGTATATGTATTGTACCATCTGCATGCACACCACCCCAGTGTACAATATATGACTAGTGGCCAGTGACTGGGAAGATCGGAGCTGCCTGAAATATAGTGTTTAGCAACATAACATGCAGTATGCATTTAATTTGCTCTAACCCATTTTCTGCAATCAAGCAAAATCCAAGGTTGAAGCTCTTAGCAAGAATATAATTAACCTTCCATGCCAATGTTCTGGAAGGCTTGTCAGGCAGGGGAACCCACACTGAAAGCTGCCATGAACGCATTTAAAATGTTTATCATGCTACAACCATGAGCTTCCTGACTGAAAACTACTACTCACCAGAACTGGAGGGGTGTTTGGTTCTTCATGGTATTGGCGGATTCTTTCCTCTCTTGTCTCCTGCAATAACGAGTGTAGATTTAGCTTCCCAGGCCATAAGGTAGGACTTGGAGTTAGCCAAGTAGTGTGACACCAAGCAATTTCATAACATTAAACAAAGCAGGCACTCTATCCCTCAAGCAGTATAGAGTGGCAGATTGATTCTAACAGATATGCATTTTATCCTTCATCTCTAGAGGCAATTTACTGCAGGCTGATCAAACAGAACTCACACAATCTCAAACCAGAAATGCCTTAAAACTTATTTCCACTCCAGTCATCCTTTTTGTTTGTTTCTTTGTTTGTTGGTTTTTTACTACTATCTCTGCATGCACTGAGGAAAGTGGTGGAAGCAAATGCCTGAGGTGCCACTTTCATGAGAGAGGGTAGTGAACCATGGATTTCCAGTGATATTAAATATTTGCTTGTCTTCAAGTAGGTATTACACTGAAGAATTTTCCTTCTACCATGTTTCCTGAGGTTTGCTGCTGAACTGAGCAACATTAGTTAAAGAAATCAAACCAGAAGGATTTATGGGTAAGGGAACACAGCAGGGACTCAGTACAGCACAGAGCTTCCAGCCTCCTCTCAGAAAAATAGCAAAAGTTATTTATAGGGAGAAGACTGCCTGCTTATCTAATACTGGCTGATTCAATGAATACCTACAACTTCAGCTTAACTCTGGAAACACACCCATGTTCACCATCTCTACATAGTTCCCTAATTCTTAATACTTCCTCTAACCATGACATTTTGATTACAAGGAGGAAAGTATTTGGGTTGTTAAAAGATTCACCACAAAAACTGTTCTCCAGGGAAGTAGCTGACATGCTATTCAAGAAGCAGCTTCTCCATACACATCTCTTTGTGCTTGATGGCTTAATTGTTTTTCTTTCAGCTATATTAGTGCATGTGCCTGCTCAGTATTGGACATTAGAGGGTGTGCTCCCTGCAGGGATACCAGTGCCTAGATATTTTCTTACACCATAGACTGCATGCAATCTCAAGATCTCCCTGTTCTGAAGGTTTTTCTTCAGACCCTCCAAAATCACAGTGCATTGCATCTTAACATTTTAGGTTTATCTTTTTTTTTTAATTCCCCCATTCCATGCCAAGTATCAAGCAACAGTATTTCAGGCATTGCAAAGCTTCTGTTTGTGAAAAATACTTCATTCCACTTCAGTAGTACTGTTGCCAACTCCTCTTCCCACGCAAAGAAAAGTTTAGAATGAAGTGTTACTGCCTCATTGGTATTTCCAGTTTCTCTAGGGTGCAGGTGTTTGACATTCTGTAGCTTTGTAGGGCCTCACAAATGCACTCTATGGTTACACCTCTGCACCCTGGTTACTGTGTTAGCTCTGGCATGCATTACTTACACCCATGTGAGTGCTTTTCACATCTGGGTCCAGGTAGTGGGGGTTAATATTAAAAGGAACTAAACCTAGGGCCTGCAGGGAAGGTGGATAAACAATTGGCATGTCATTGGTGGTGTTGATGCTGATGGTAGCAACGTTAGTTCCTGCACTGGATCCCATGTAAGGAATCCCATCCTGAAAGACAAAAGCAGTGATCAGTATGCTGTACCACAACTAGGAACTGCATTTTATAGCATCTTCTGTCAGTCTCAGAGACTCAGCAATCAGATCAGACTTAGTTCTTCTAGCTCATCTCACTGCTAACTTTACAGGTGACAAGCAGAAGAATAAGATTCGGGTTCTGAGGCGAACAATAGCTTGTCTGTGTCAGAGAATTAGCTGCTGCACGTCCTGCACTCACAGCTCTGTGACCCCATCACAAGAGAGAACTTAGAAGGTTGTAAGTGCTTATCCTGGACTTCGCTATTAAGAGGTGAGACTTGTCTACGTTGCAGTTACAGGAATTACCTGAACTAGCTTTTAACTACTTTCTGAAGAGAGTAGTCCATCTGAAGTTAATGTTATCACAGCATCAGTTTACCAGTACAATGACCAGTTTAGCATTGTTTAGGTATTAATACTGAATACTAAGCTGTACATGGAAGAATGCCACTCAAGCATGCAAGTTCACAGGTAATAAACATTAGTAAAAATATGCTATCTTGAGAGAGTTGGTGTTAATATAACCAAATAATTGTCCAGATTTCACTGGTATTTGAACATTTTATGGATTTTCCGCCCACAACAGACATTAAATTTCTATAAATTAAGACAAGCCTAGCTAACCTTTCGTCTTGGCAGCTGGCCTTACTGGGCTTACATAAATCTACCTAAAGTCATTTGCAGCTTCACATTGCTGGTGGAACACCTTTCTTCTGTTCTCCTCCAGAGATGGTGTATCTTTACTGTGCCTTACGAGATTCACAAGCCAGAACTGGGCTGCTGAGCAGAAGGGCTCAGTGGCACCCACACCTCTCAATTCCAAGGAGATATGCAAAGTAATTATGTAATTTTCAACATCAACAGAACACTGTCTAAAAGGCATGTATGGATCCAACTTTATCACTAGTTTATTAGCAGACAAGCTGTAACGTGAACACATCTATATCTGTCAAAAAGACACAAAGTGGACATCTCAAACTGAAAAACAGGGTTTCTGGACATAGACTAAGTCCTGCACTGTTCTTCATTGATATTTCAAGTTGAGAGACTTATTTCTAAGGTTCACAGCATTGTACATCTCAAAGTCTTGCAGTCCCACATCTAGGAAACTGTTCTAGAAAGACAGACTGCTGACCTTGGTCATTTCAATGACTTAATGGCAGGTTTATATGGCCACAGTTTTCAGTTCATCAGATTGCCTGAGATGGCTCAACATTTGAAGTATATTAGAAACAAAGATGTAGTATCAGTCTGGATTTGTCTAAACAAAAGCTTATGCATGAAATCCTGCCATTCAGACTTGGCCAGAGTCCTGTAGTTTTACCTCAAGAACTCTTTTCCTGATCTCGTGTATCAGACTGTTGTCGTAAAGAGCTTTCAGGAGACGGAATGTGTTCCCACCTCCTGCAGAAAGAAAGTCCAGCTTATTTAACATGCTTTCACCACCAGTTTTAATTGAAGCCTTTACAAACTTGGCAGGCTCAATGAGTTCTATGCTCTATTCATGGTACTATCCTGCTTTGAGCAGCAGTAAAACCAGAATCTTTGCAAGAACCGTCATTGGGCAGGCCATGGGCTCATACCCTGAGTCCTTCTTGTAAGGCTGACACTGGCTGTTTGACTGTTCTAATACCCAGGAGCATGGTATTTGGACTAGATCTTCTTAGGCTTGATAAAGTGATGATACAGCTGTGATGATCATGTTTTTACACTGAAGTACTGTTCAAATTAATAACTTGAAATTTATGGAAGATCCATTAATAAATCTCTCCTACTTCCCTGCCTACCACTAAATTTAGGGTCTTCAGTCTCCCAGTTAAAGTACTGTTTTCTGTAGTTTCTAATGATTCCTAGGCCCAACTTTTTAATTGTTGGTCTATAGTGCCAGTTCTGAGCAGGACTATTCAAGTGCCCTACATAAACCATCAATGGGAAGTGAGAAGTAAAACTTACCAATAAAAATTGCTTCAGATTTCCTTACAGCTTCCACTGGGTCACAAGATTCGTGAATGCTGTCCAGCCCATAACCTTAAATGAAAAAGTATTTGCCTTTGCCACTTCAGTCTGGTGGAAGAATGTAGTATGTTCAATCTCTCCCTGCCCACCCCCTGCCCCCCACCCTGAGCCAAATTTTTTGCCAGACAACCAGGGAAATTTCTGAGAACTCTACAACATAAAACAGAGTGTATGTCCTACATTACTGCAGAGCTTCTGCATCCAACTATACCAAAGGAAATGTTTGTTTTGTGGATATATGTGTTCAGTGTCTAAGAGCAGAGCATTTCACTCAGCAGGTGCAGGCTGAGGCAAAACATTACCAGGTAACTAAAAAATAAGGAAAAAGCTGTCAGTCTTGAACTTGGCTGTGCTGAAGTCTGATAGGATGTGCTGTCATTGGTCTATCATTACTTGTGCAAATATCTAATCTGAGTGTAGTTTCTGTTGAAATGGCTTTCACAGATTTGCCTTACTGGGGTTCACTGAGTACAGGAAGGGTCAGGAGAGCCAGAAGAACATGGACATTGGAGAGCAGCAATGTTTTTGCAAATCAAAGAGCAAAGTGTGCTGCCTAGGGAGGCAAGTACTGATTATTAGTACAATAACAGGTCCAAAGTTACCCTCAACAGTGATAGATATTGGGTGGAGGTGTTGCTGTAGGCTGCTCTGCAAAGATCTTTGCTCCAAGCAAAGCCATCTTGCTGTTCATTGAGGAACTATCTGGCTGGTTGAAGTTATTTATAGAAATGGTCTTCACACAAGTGGTTGCACGCCTTGAGCATATACGGGAAGAAATGTTCCCTCATGTGATTAAACTTAGTATTTAGGAATAAAATCTTCCTCCCTGAAGTGGGTAGAAGTGTTGCAGCAGGATTTCTTCTGGAGGCCTCTAAAGCATCTGCTTCTAGGCAGAAGTCTGGAGACGGCTCCCGCTGCTCTCATTTCCATTGCTGACCCATTGTAACGCAGCAGCCGAGCCAGGCCCCTCCTGCAGCGCTGTGCCCGTTCGTGCCGGGCAGCACCGACCCTGCAGCGCCGCCGGCCCGGGGTCCCAGCGCCCCATCCCCGCACACGGCCGGGGCTGCGGAAGCCGCGGGCAGCCGGGCCGGCCTTACCCAGGCTCTCAAACTTCTCCCTGGCGGTCCGGGCGTAGGCGTCGCGGTCGTGCAGGGCGTAGGGAATGAACAGCACCCGCTTCACCTTCCTGGCAGGAAAGAGGGGAGAGAGCGGTCGGCGGGGCGGGGGCTGGGGCCGGGAGGGCTCCCGCAGCCCCCACAGCGCTTACTGCCCGAGGAAGCTCTGGATGTGCTGCTGGCAGTGGCCCAGGTACCCCCCTCCGTGCAGGGTGGAGTTAGACACCAGCAGCAGGCGCCGCGGGCCCCCCATGCCGCCCCTGCCGAGCCGAGCCGAGCCGTGCTCCCTGCCCTGCCCGGCCCAGCCCGGTCCGCCCCTTCCTGCCCCGCCGGCGGCGCCGGGGTGGAGCTGAGGCACTGCCGCCGCCGCCCCGGCCCGGCCATGCTGGACTTCGCCATCTTCGCCGTCACTTTCCTGCTCATCCTGGTGGGCGCCGTGCTCTACCTGTACCCGGTAATGCTGCCGGCGGCGGGGTGGGAGGCGCACGGCCCGGCCCCCGGTGCAGCGGGCGGGGAGCGAGCGGCCGAGCCGGCCCCGGCCCCGGCCCCATCCCACGGCCCCTGCCCCATCCCCATCCTACGGCCCCGGGCTCGGGCGGTGCCCTCTGCCCTTACCCCGCGGCCCGGGCCCGGGCGGGGACGTGGCAGGGCCATCGGGAGCGTTCCCTGCCGTGCGGGGCGTTCCCGCGGCACTCCTCCTGCTTTCCGTGCCCCTGAGTGAATCCGCTTACCAAAGGCGTTGTCTGCTCACCGTGCAGTTTTGCAGGTCTGCAGGGCAAAATCTGTGTGTAAGATCCCACACTGCAAACCTGACCGTTTAAATCTTTACACAGACATCTTTCATCTAACCAGATGAATAATCCTGGTTTAGCCAGTGGGACCAGGCACACGCTTGCAGTTTATCGGCTTAGCAGGTCTGAAGCCTGCAGATGTAGCATATCCAGCTTTTGTTTAATATTTGTAAGTAGTGCAGCAGTATGTGTGTGGAAAATCCATCTCTCCTGCTGAAAAGCTGTGGGGCTTGTATAAAATCTGAAGTTTCCCATAGACTGATGCATTTCCTTTTACTCTAGGCATCTAGGCAAGCATCAGGTATCCCTGGGCTGGCTCCAACTGATGAAAAGTAAGTCACTTCCATCTGCACGTTGAACAAGTTCAGCATTGGCAGAGGATGCTGTTCATAACCAGATATCCTCTATGTTCCTCAGGGATGGTAATCTGCCAGATATCATTGCCAGCAGGAGTTTACATGAGTTTCTGGTGAACCTTCATGAGAAATATGGCCCACTGGTCTCTTTCTGGTTTGGAAGGCGTCTTGTTGTCAGCCTCGGCTCCATTGATCTCCTGAAACAACATATTAACCCCAACCGGTTGTGTAAGTGCCCTTTGCATTGTCTTTGAGTCCATTTGTTCCGGCCTTGCTGGGCATCCTATGTCAAAGGCAGTTGAGGTTTCATTCTAATTTGAAAGAAAATGAAAGAAAATCTTAGCAGTTGACATGGTGGTTCAAGTATGGCTTTGCTCCTGCTTGCTGGACTTGAATATCAGTGACGAAGAGTTACTGCTGTCCAATGGCCATCAAGAAATCAGTGCACTCTTGTCTTATACTGTCTCTCTATAGGCAAATGTTTATGGAAATCATCATACTCAATATCACTTGAGAGAGCAAGGTGAAGGTCTGGTAGCCACTTGGCATACATTTTAAAGGCAGCTTGAAATATGGTTTAAGAGGGGAAATTTTGCTAAATTAAGTCTGAAAACAATTAGGCTAGTTTATGATAACTGCCTTGTATAGTTCAGCATAGAGGCTTTTAAAACTATTATTTGAAGAAGTTCTTTAACCTTTGTTTTTCTTTGGTGTGTAGAATTTTGTGCTGAAAACCTTTAATGATCTTCCGGTCTTTCAAGTGGTTGGTGGTGCTGATAGCTGAGTTGATCATCTTAGTCCTGGGAAGGTATTTTAAAATATGGTGTAAGTCTCTTAGGTGGGCGTTTTGCTTCCTAAGGTGATCACAGTCAGTGAGTTAACTCCGTTGATGTTTGGGTTTAATCTCTTGCTTTTGTGGTTTTTATCTTATGAGGTTGAATGAGGTGCTGGGTGCACACCTCTGACCTGATCCTATAGGCTGTCTTTGGGCACAGGCAGATATCTCAGATAACTTCATGCTGGTGTCATGATGGGTAAGCTTCATGTACAGTTGCATGACAGACTCAAAAAAAATATGGTTACAATCTGGGAAAGGAGTGGGAGTTAATGAGAATCAGCAAGACACAGTGGATAACGATGACACTCCAGAAGGTGGAAAACCACCCTGAAAGATCTAGATGTTCTCAAGTGTGTTTGGGGGAAATTGAGCAGACAGTCACTTTCTCAAAGCTCAGAGAAGTGGTGACAGGCCCCTGAGCAGGCAAGTTCTCAGAAGTATTCTGAATTTGGGAGTATTTGAATACCAGAGAAAGATAAATATAGCACCTGGACGTACATGCAGGAAATTAAGTGACCCAGGCCACTACAGACTAGCCCAGCATCCTGCTATGCCAAGGACTAAACGTATTTTTAAGCATGAGGATGAATAGGATGCATGTTGTACCTTGATAATTAGACTTCTAGACAAGGAAAGTGATAGAACTGTGGTTTTGTTAAGGTTTCAGTTCAGAATTTGCTTGGACACTGTGTGGGTCATCATAATGGCATAAGAGAGACGAAAGAGGAAGGAAGGGTGGATTGTCTTGGTAAAATGAAATACTGTGCTGGGGTGATGACGTACTCCCACTTAACATTAGCATCTTGTCCTGATGGCATTATGCTGGAACCTTCTGTCACCACAGGGAAGGAGAGTGAGATGGTTATCCCTGAGAGCTGGGGTAGCAGGAACAGGAAGAGGAGGGGAAAAAGCAGGCTGCATGAATTGCCCTCAATTCAGTCATCACACGGCCATGGATGAAAAAAGAAAGGGTACATTGAGTCATGTATTTTCTGTAAAGAGAGGAAAACATCTAGACTGTTGCACAAGATGAACATGAGCCAGACCTGGAATCCTGTATGTGGCTCTAACCTCTGTACTCTGGCATGATGTTGAATAAAACAAGTGCAAATGAAGGCTGCCAGTGTTATCAGAGAAATGGGAAGCCAGTTGTGCAGAAGCCAGGGAAAGTGTGTTCAGCCCGGCAGAAGGAAGAGCTTATGGGGGGGATCCTCATAAAGGCAGCAGCAACAGGCTTGAGAAGGAGGGTTCTCATGATCTCAGACCTGAAAAAGCAGAGATATTAGTTGTATCAGTACTTTCCTTTTAGCGTGGGTGCTTGTCAGAAGTGCTCAAATTTTTTTAGAGGTGATGACTTTTACTGGTTGTATTTCCTGAAGTGTTGAGGTATAAACAAACATAGCTGAGTAGCTGTAGCAAAACCCTTCCTGTACTATTTCTTATGGAGTGAGAACAGGGGTTGTGGTTGCTCTAAGCCATGAACTGGCTCTGGGCAGCTTGCAGTTTTGTTGGAGATGTGGTCTTACCTGTGTCTCTTCTATGCACACAGTGCTGTGGGACAGGAAACAGCCCACAGTGGACTGCATTATATCCAACTTCTGACTCTTCAGCCCCACCTGAACATCCTTGCCATCTGACTTCCTCAGTCTGCTGGGGTGCCTGAGGCCAGAGCTGCTTTTCATAGATGCCTGCCTGTTGGTTTCCAAGGTTGAGGTGTAGGGTTTGGCTCCAAGTATCATACAAAGGTTCTTCTCATCTCCTGTGTGTGTCACAGGTATGACCAAACTTCTTGGAGACAGAAAGAGAGAGAGGTGCAGATAGTGCACCTCAGATCAGAGCCTTGAAGTTGGACTAATTGCATTCATAGTTATTAATATTTCCAATGCCAGGAGACTTTTTCCTTATGCTTAAAACAGTGTTTGAAATTGGTATGTTTTCATGGCCTCTTAAAACTTGGTTGTGATTAATTTGCAAGGAGAATTCAAAGGAAGTAAAACTTTGCTGCTGATACTGGTGATTCCCCTGAGTGGCTCTGGGGAAGGAGTCCAGGCCTGCAAAGAGTGTGGATGTGAAGAGGGTGGACTAATGCAGGATTGCCAGGAGCAGTACATTCAGAGACCCACTTGGAAAACTCCCATGAGTTGATGTTCCATTTCGAGTGGGACAATGAACCTGAAGCACATTGAATGCTGGAGATGGAACTATGGGTTCTGACCTGTCTGAGCAGAACAGCTTCACTGCTGTTCTGGAACCATTTGTATTGTGTAGCTTCAAAGGTCCTTTCCATCTCTGATGTCCAGTTCTGCTTGGCGTCTGGCTTGACTATCCAGTTAGATCTTTTCTCCATTAGTAATTGCAGTGGCATCCAGGACAGCACTCTGAGGTTCTTGGGATGAGGGAGAAGACTTCCTTGTAAATGAATGGATCAATCAAAATTTTTATATGTTTCATTAAGAGGACTGAAAATGTAACCCTGGAGATATTTTCAAGACAAGGACAAAGGAAGAAGTCTGTGAAAGTGCTGGCAGAACAGAGCTCTCTCCAGAGACAATTTGTGCCTTGTGGAGTCACTGGCCTCCCGCAGCTGTGGAGAAATGGCCATTTCCCAAATGGTGCAGAGCCAGCCCTCAGCAGAGGACAGCCTGGGTGCTGCAGCCCTGAGAGCACAGCAGTGAGTGTATCACTTGTGTGGGACTGCCAGTTTGGAATAGGGACAAGGGGAGGAAAAAACGGAGCCTGTGGCTCATCCAGCAGCTTGCTCTCATATGCACCAGAAAAACTTTGCAGTTCCAGCAGGTGTTGGTGTTAAGCATCCTCCAGCCTCTCTAGATGCCTCTGCTTTCTGGATTTGCTGTGTGGGCTTTTACCACCTGCCATCTGTCTTTCTGGCTACCCAGTGTTGTGCCAAGCTCTGCCAAGGCCAGTCGGCAGGGAACCATGGCATGAATAGCAGCAGCCAGTCCATGACAAAGTACATTGGAGGAGGAATTGTCAGCAGCAGCTAGAGTCACGTAACAGCCTGCTCCACGTGGAGAGCCACAGGTACCATCTGCTGTGCCAAAAGACACATGCTCATACTCCTTGTAATTCTAAGTGGGAAAGAGGGTGAGATCCAGAGCTTAAAAACATTGGAAGGGAAAAGATGTGAGAGAAAAACATTTAGGAAAGATTACCATATTCATGCCTCTGGCCTTGTTAGCTGCTTTTATGCCATTAGGTAGTAAGTCCTCTGCAGGTGGAATTGTCTCTTCTTGTATGTTTGTCCAGTGGCATAATGATCTCTGCAGGGAATCCTAGATACATCCACAGCTGGTAGAGTCATATGTGTCTAGCCCAACCTCGATGTTTTCTGATGCCTCAGAGGTTTCACTCTCCATCTGGGAGAAATAAGACTGTGATATCCCTCTTGAAAACCCTGATTGCTGCTTCCAAATAGTTCCTTAAAGATTCTGCCAGTTCTGCAAGACCCACTGAAAGGTTTACAGAAAGGGGAAAACATATGCCATGCTTTTTTGCACCATTTTGCATTGACACCTAATATACTTTAGCAAATATATTAAATAGAAGTCCCTGGTGGTGAAATTCAAAGTTAAAAATCTAACTGAAGTGAGTCATGGATATGGAAGTTATGTGGTTTTGTCTAGTTTGTACACTGTTGCAAGTGTCTGTGTGGAAGGAAAATGGAAAGAAGGCAATTAGCAGTAGAAAGCATTCTATAGCTTACTGGGGTACTGTTTTCTGTAAGAGGTTCAGAGCTCTGCTGGAGGCAGCCCTGACAGAGAGGCAGCTGCTGATTTGAGAAGAGCTCATCAGCAGGGAATTCGGTGCATGCAAGAGAAATCATGCAGGAAGAGTAGGGTATCAAATAAGGTTTGCTGGGGCTGTGAAGCAAGGGAAGGAGTGCAGAGAGCAGCCTCTGGCTACATCTGTCATGTGAGCTGATATATCCTGAGTGCATAGCCTTGATCAGGGCAGGAGGGCACACCAGATGTGAAGGGGTAATGTGCTAAAGGGGCTGCAGGTCAGGCTGGAGAAGGGGAAAGACCATGCTATACTCAATCTTGTCACCAAGGCAATGGCACAACCACCTGGGAACTGGCAAACTGGGAACAAGCTCTGAAGACATTGTTACTTAAAGAGTTACTTGGTAGAGCCAGCAGGCAAGCTCTGCTGGGAGAGCTGATCACAGGATGGCACCCTGCCCCAGAAAAGAGACCTTATGAGGTCCCAGCCCACACTGAGCAAGAGAAGCTTGACACCCCAAAGAGAGTGTTCCTAGGGGAAGGAGCTGAGCACCCAATTAAAGAAGTTGCTGTTTTCATCAGCCCTGCGTAGTGTGACTTTTGAATGGTGTTTCCTCTATTTGCTTTCAGTGGATCCCTTTGAGACAATGCTGAAGTCCCTCTTGAGGTACCAGTCCAGCCTGAATGGGGATACAGGAGAGAGCCACATGAGGAGAAAGCTGTATGAAAACGGTGTGACCAAGTCCTTGCAAAGTAACATTGCTCTCATCCAGAAGGTGTGTAACTGCCTTTGTACAGCAGAGAAGCCCTGTGTGTCTCACAGGGGAAAGTTTAATGAGAATGATCACTAGGATAAAGGACCTGCATTTCAATTAGTGCTGGAACTATAAGCATCTGAGACAGCAAACAGCCTCTACCTGTTCAAGCATGGTGTGAATATTTGGTTTCTCTTAGCTCCAAGGGCCAGGGGGAAGGGTTGAGCTTGGTTACTTTTTATGCCAAGATACCAGATGCAGTTAAAGATACTGCAGCACCCTGATTCTAGATATATTTCCCAGGACAGGAGGGAGGGGCAAGGAACCAGCTATTGGGACCACAAACAGGTGAAGAACTGTTCTGTTGATATAGTCCAGCATCCAGAACATGATGGGTTTTCCCAGTCTGGAGCTATTAGTGTTAAAGGGTTTGAGGTTTCTTTTGTGACAGAGGGAACAAGAGAGGAGGATAGGGCTGCCTTGTTGGGAGAAAACCTTGAAAGAGGCAGAAGATTTGAGGCTAAAATGTTACTGTTTAGGTTAACAAGGGAAAGAAATCCTGGAAAGTGTGTAGCTTCATGCCGTAGTCATGAAAGTGTGGTCTGCCTTAGGAGCTGCCTTACGGTGGGAATGTCTCCAGGGGGTGTTTGGTAAATAGACTGCTGATCTTACTTCTAACTAATTGTTCATTCCCTCTCAAGCTGTCAGAAGAGCTGCTAGCCAAATGGCTCTCCCTTCCCGAGGCACAACATGTGCCACTCTGCCAGCACATGCTGGGCTTTGCCATGAAGTCTGTCACGCAGACAGCAATGGGCAGCAGCTTTGAAGATGACCGGGAAGTCATCCGATTCCGCAGGCACCATGATGCAGTAAGTGTCATGAAGAGCCAGGAAATCTCCTATTATATTTTTCCAAACTAAGAGCACAGAGCTTGTGTCTGTGTGCAGTTTAGTACAAGCTACTGCTGTGACTTTAAGGTAAGAGCTTGAGGGCTCTGCCTCAATTGTCCCAAGCTAAAATAGTTAGAAAGATCCTACTGTTGTTCCTGCTGTCATTAGTCTGAAGTGTTTCTAAAGGATCCATGGGTATCAGGAACCTGGATCCAAAGGCAGTTGGGAGATCTTTGGTACCTAAGTCAGTTAAACTCTCTTTGGAGTGCCAGTGGAACTTATTTTTGAAGATCTTCTGAAGGCTCTCTGACATCGTGGAGAAGACAAAATCTGAGGAGATCTCAAACTGTACCCACATATGAGGATGTTAAATCTGCTGGTGGTAGGGCAGGAAAGAAACAGTTCCATCTCCTGTTAAAGATTCCCATACCTTTTCCCCTACAGCTGTAATTACAGTTGTTTCATTTCCACTTAATTTCAGCTATAATAGATGTAGTATCTGAAATGGGACGTGGTGTCCTAAAGAGAAGACCAGTTCCGTGTTCACGGGAAGTCAATTTTATTTGGTGTTTTCATTTCCCTGAGTAGGGAAGAATAGAATAGTCCCAGCAGTGTCAGCCTGTGGTGAGTGATGGTACTGTTCTCTCTCTCATTTCAGATCTGGTCAGAGATTGGGAAAGGTTTCTTGGATGGGTCTCTTGACAAAAACATGACTAGGAAGAAGCACTATGAAGATGGTAGGTTCCTCCCAAAATCATAGTTTTTCTCCCACTCTGATTAATACTTAGGAATTAGCTAGTCTATGAAAGCACTTAATTTGCCCAGCTGTCTTGGCTTTTCTTCAGAATTGGTTATCATGCCATAAGCTACCAGATGTGTTGTACTTACTCTCACATAAGATCATTGTTTTGGAGTTGAGTGACAAGCCTGCCATTACTTGAGAAGTTTGTAGGACTAGAACTCTAGTTCCAGGCCTAATTCTAGGGTCTATCCAGTCTGAAGAGTGATAGAGGTGAAGTATCAGGGTATGCTTGCTCCCTTCCTATTCTGTTCCCTAGTGTCAACTTTTGACCTCTCTTGGAGGCAAGCAACTGTACTAGGTGGAGAGAGATGGACCCACTTGGTTTGGCCTCTATGGGCATCCATATGATGCACCTTTTGGGGAATGCGCTGCCAGACAGTCACTCACAGGCTGGAGGACACAAGTACAGAGGTGCTGCTTTGAGGGATACTTTCCATGGGATAGCCTCTGATGTGCTCTTACAAGGTAACATGATTTTCAGGTCTGTTTTGGCAGTACTTTTGTTTTTCATATATTTTATAGTAAGTAATTTTATTTTTTGGTTGTCCTGTCTTTTTTCGATCTTAATAATTAAACCCTTTCAGTATTGATTGATAAGATGTTAAACAAAAGTAGCTTCAATTTGGAACTAAGGATTTGCTTGTAAATCCTCCAGACTCAGTGTTTCCTTGTTCTTGGATAGTCTTCAGTAGGTCATTTAAATCAGGCAGCCAATGGCATCTAGGTCCCTAACTGCCCTTAGTTCTCACGATAGTTACCAGGAGTTGGGCACTCAGACAACTTCAGATGTGTGAACTTGTTGTGCCAAAACCCTCCCACATTTTCCCCACCCTTCTCTCTCTGCCTATGCAGACTCTTTAGCACAGAGCCATCCTCTTGCTCCATGCCTGTAGAACCCCTGGCAAAAGGGGCACCATCAGTGGCTGGAGGTGCTGTGGTACTGTAGTAATTATAGCCCTCCAAGTCAGGTAACCAGTGTTATGTGGCTCATACATGTTTTCATGGAGGCTGATTAAACAGTGGTGGTTAAACATGGTGATTTGACTTCCCCTTAAGTGATTTCAGCTCATAGAGTGCACATCTTGGTTATACCCGTAAGGATGGCTTTTTACAGGCAACCTGTGCTATTTGATTTCTACATTTTCAACTAAACTGGAGATGCTGCCTTTCAGATTGACAGTAACATGTAACAGAGGCTGCTTCTGTAACTGAGCCCAGCAGGGACAGCTGGTCTGAAAATCTGCTTTAGGAGACGGATTTGCTTCTCTGCAGCACCAGTATGACCAGATTTTAAAATAAACATTTCTTTTTTGTTCCAAAGCTCTGGTGGAGATGGAATCCGTCTTAAGGAAAGTTACAAAAGAGCGCCGAGGCAGATCATTCAACAGGCATGTCTTTGTAGACATCTTGCTGCAAGGGAGCCTGAGCGACCAGCAGGTCTGTGCAGCTGTTATGTCATTACACAGTAATGGAGTTTTGATAGATGGGCAACTCATTACATTGTAGCCTTTGATTAGTGTAAGTTATTATTGCATCTTAGCTCAGATTCTTTACTAAAGCAGGATTTCTAGTTCTTTTTTCCACTCCTACAGTGTTTAATTGCATTAGGCTTTGGTAGCTTTCCTTACCACTGCTTCATAGCTATTTTTATAAACCAGAAATATGTTAATATTAAGCATGTCTCATGTGCAATTCCCGTGGAATTTCTACAGAGAGTTCAGTCCATGTCTTCTAGATTTATATCCTGCTCTTTGCACTAAAGAGATTTCATGTGCTTGAGTGGAGAATGTGCTACTTCTTTTTTATCTTTACAGTCTTACAAACTTCAGTCTCTGAAGTAGATTTTATTTCCTAGATTCTGGAAGATACAATGATTTTTACCCTGGCAGGATGCATAATCACTGCTAACTGTAAGTACAGATTGTAGGTAACTTCCCATCCTTACACTAGGATGCCTAAAACTCTTTGTGATGACATGAGACTTATCCTAGGCTAATAAAAAGTTGTATTCATCATTTTCTTTCTTCTGAGCTACAAACATATAGGAGAAGCTAATTTTTACATCAGACTCTTGACACAGCCTCACAGCTACTGAATTGAAACCAAGCTGTGTTTGACAGCATTCCCAGTCTTTTGGTGAACCTTGGAATTTCTTCCCATTGCTTTTTGCTTGCACTCTTAACCCCAAATAACTGATGCTACATTTGATGAAAAAGCATCAAAATGAATAACCCCAAAGATCCTGTTGTAAAATAGGTTCTGGCACATGGGAAAGAAATTATAGTAGAATGTTGGAATCTGCCTGGACACTTTGAATTTCTGGAGGATAGGTATGTTTCATGTATGGAGGATATTCAAAGGAGTACTCTGGGATTTGTGCAAAGACTGTGGCAAAGAAATACAAATAAAAATACTAGCTGAAGCTGTGTAAAATATCTTATGATAGGGGGATGGTTATCTGGCCCTATATCTCAGCCAGTGGGGCTGGGACTCCAAAGAAAACCTCTGAGGTGCATCTAGGTGTTAAACAATGTGGAAAATAAATTAGGCAACTATGATAATACTCTTCCTCAGGGAATATCCTCTGCAAGTACTCCAGGAAGACTGTAGTTTTAAGGGGCTTGAATACGCATGGATTCCAGATAGTTCTCACAGACAGACATTTTTGAGTGCTAGAAACATTTCCTTGTAGCTTTACATCCTACACACTTATTTCTTAAGCAAGGTTTCTTTGTCACTCTGCTATTGAAGATATCTTGAGTACTTCATAAAAGAGATGTAGTGGAGACAAGTGCTGACCAACCTGCTGCAGAGAGTTCCTTGTCAGGAGCCCCGGGCATTGGCTGTGCCAATTCATTTCCATGGTTGGTCTAATAACCCTGATTCCAGGGCTTGTTGATCTGTATGGTTCCTTTGCCAGAGCTGAGGGACTGAATGACTTAGTCTCCTGCACAGCTCCCTAAGCTCCTCACAGCATCAGAAAGAGAATTTTAGCTTGCAGGGTCTCTTACTACACAGGAGTTCAGCTCTGTTCCTGCCACTGAATACAGAATCAGCACAGCCTGCGGTGAACAGAGGTCACCCTTTTTTAGGTCAGAAAGTAACACTGAAATTACAGGAAGTAAGAAAACTGAATGCAGGTTGTAAAGGATTGAATATTCTGGGTCTAGTCTTGTCTTGATTTCTTCCCCAGTGTGTACCTGGGCAGTCTATTTCCTGACAACCTCAGAAGATGTCCAGCAGAATCTCTACAAGGAGGTGGACCACATTCTGGGGAAGGGACCAATTACACTTGAGAAAATTGAGCAGCTCAGGTGAGTCCTATAGAAGGAACTGCAGAGCAAGGGTATGTCATGTGGGACAGGGGTTTCACATGGAACCTGATGCCTAGCCTACATTGGGCCAGGAGAAGGCATCCAAAAGCTACTCCTTTTTTTTTTTCTGGAAGTGATCAAACCACAGGATGACTTGCAACACAGAGAGAATCTGCTATAGGACTCCAGACATGGGGACCAAGGTGCTCATTTCAGGGTGTCTTTTGAAAACCCTTTACGTTCATTGGTAGAGGAAAGTACAGAATCAGTGCCCTGGCTGCCAGGCCAAAATTTGTTTGCTTAACTGTATTGTTTGGTTTCTGTCCTAGTTTTCCAAAAGTAGAAGTAATCAGTCATTTTCCTGATTGGATTCATGTTCAACATATTTAGAAAGAAAACATGGACCAATCTTCTTTTCAAAGGACCACTGGATGATGACTAGTCAACAGTGCGTCTTTATTTTTTGTGCATCTGTTGGTTTAACTGAGTGCATTTTGGTTTTGGACTAGTGTTAGGGTGGGTTTCTTGCTGCTTCTTATATGGGTGAGAGAACCACAAGAAGGACTGGTGTGTCTGTGCTTTTTAGCAGTTTTAGTTTGGTTTAAAATCTGAAAGAAGAGAGATTTCGATAACCTTTCCGTAAAAGCTGTTAATGAGATTTAGTGCTTCTTGCAAAGCTGGGACTCCTTGCCAGAAAAAAACTGCAGCAGGTGACTCAGCTCTCCTTGCTGCCACAGGGATGTGGACAAGCTTCTCTCTGGAGGGTTAAACTAACCAAGTGTTACTGGTTGCAGATACTGTCGGCAAGTCCTGTGTGAGACAGTGCGAACAGCAAAGCTGACCCCCATTGCTGCACAGCTGCAGGAGCTGGAGGGCAGAGTCGACCAACACACTATCCCCAAAGAGGTAGGGCCCTTTTGGGAGCACTAGGCCACTCCTTTCCTGTAGGGGGAGTTTGCTGTTTCCTCTTTTTCCCGACTAGGGGTTGAGGCTGGAAGACCTTTTCTTCTCAAACTGTTCAACCTGAGTAGCTAGCTGTTCTGTCATCTGAAAGTACAGTTTAGCTCAAAGTTTGCCTGCAGTTCCTCTGCAGGAGAGGCTCTGGGAATTCATGTTCTCTTGCTGAGCAGATTTGCTTCCAGTTCTGGGTCTATCAGAGATGAGTAATCTTTTGAAGGGGCTTATAGGCTCAGTTGTGCATGAAAGAACATTGTTTAAGGCCTGATCATATCACTCATCATATCACCTTCCATTGCAGAGAATAAAGTAGCCCATACATACATGCCAGCAAGAGCAGAGAAATGGGGTCAGACCCTTGGTAACCACTAACAGTCACAGCATGATTCTTAGAAGTTAAAATCCTAACATCTGGGCATGGATTATGGAAATCTGTAGATGAATATAGCATAATTGTCTTTTTAATCCACCTAAATATGAGTAGCCTACAAAGTAATCATCATCCAGCAGAGCTGTCCAGAGGTGTCTTTAATTGTGCATTTCTTTCTGTTTTGACATAAATGTCATAATTTTCTTTGCAGGCACTTGTGCTTTATGCTCTTGGTGTGATGCTGCAGGATAGTTCATCTTGGCCATCACCATACAAGTATGTAGAATCAACTTATTGCAACTAATTCCTTTCCTTTTTGAAATTAGATCTTAAAGTACAGCCTTTTAGGCTGCAGGGCCTGCCTTGAGCAGATTTTGGAGATGAAAGGCAGTGTAAGAAAATTAGTTTATTAAGGTTTTGGTTTGGTTTTCTCCATGGATATGCTTTTGGAGCAATTAAAGTCATGATCCTCCCATGCTCCAGTCTTCCTGTGTGCGTGTGTGTGTTAGAGTTTAATAAAAACTTTTTTTGTGCACACACAAAAAGCTTCCCTGGAAAATGCTGGTAAATTCTGTTTAAGGTTTTCTGTGAAACAGTGACTTGAATGGCTTTGGAATCCCTGCTTGTCATCATGAAACAATGATACAAGAGAGGAAATGTCAGCCTGAAATTTTTGTTTTTTCAGGGGGAAGGGAAATGCTGCCTCATTATTTCTGTCTGTGAAAACAGAACAGGATCCAGGCCAGTGTTTTGGAGGTTAAAGAAAAAAATTGCTGTAGCTTCCTGTGGCCTCCAGGTGGCAAATATTAACGTGCATCTGACTTACTTCACTTGAGCTGGGAAAAAATGTGGGTCAGTTATTCTAGACAGAGAGAAAAGACAGCTGAAATTTAAGAGAAAGAATAGAGCCTTTAGAACAGCACTTGTCTGGTGCTGTGAGTATACCTCTTAGAAAAGGCTCAGGCACTGATGCACCACTCTACAAGCACCTTGGCAGGCATTCCCTGCTAGGATAGGACACGGCAGTGTTTAGGTTTGCTGAGGCCTCGTGGGAGAGACAGTGAGGACTGCTATAAACATTGTGTGTTTATTCCAGGAAGACTGGGGTTGAGCCTGAAGTAGATGTGTATTTCTGTGACAGAGACAGGAGATCAGCTCTGTGTGATGCTTTCACCTATCTGCTGTACAGAAACACCGTGCATAGCTGTTTGCCCTCCCTATTTATTTGCTAGGCAGCTGCATTTTCTCTCCTATTACATCTGTAATTTGCCACTTCAGGAGGAATGTAAGTTTGATGCTGCTATTCCTGAGAGTCAGCACCCACATGCCCTTTCACCTTGTTAGAAGCAGAGCTTGGATGTTTAGGCAGGGAAATGAAGGCTTGAAGAATTAAGCAGAAAGGTTTAGCAGAAAGAGAAAGAACTGTCTTCCATCCATCCATCCATCCATCCAATTTTCTGTTTGGAGGTGGGGTTTTTGTAACATTTAAATTAAATTATATTTTGTTAGTCTCCCTTGTTTTAACTCATGCCAGCCCTGGATAATAGTTTTCTTACAGCTTCTACCATCCTAAAGCTGGAAACCATTTTTCTCACTTGAATGAGTCACCGTCTTCCCTCCCCCAGCACATACACATACACACACCAGCTGCTTGAAGAGAAGTGTGAGAGGCAAGGAGAAAAGGGAAATATTTTTGGAAGTGAAAAAGGAAGGGACTCGGAGGGAGAGAGGGAGGGAGGCAAATGAGATTGTGTGTGCCCTGGAGGGGAATAGAGGGCAGGTAGCAGCATTAGCTCAGCTGTGTACTCAAGCTAAATACCCACTGCTGAGGGGTAATGCATGTTAGTTCCAGCCCTGTCTGACACTAACCAAGTTTGTCAGCATTTTGACCAAGATGGGACACAGCTGACCAGCTGGGAACATTAATGGAGTGGATGCACAATTGGCTTCATATATTTGTGTGGAATTACGGAGCACGATTTAGAGAGAGCAAATTAGTGAGATTCTGTATTTTGTTGCCAGTTTCTTACTCGAATGTGTGCCCATGTTTATGGGAAAAGGGTGCTGTGCCTGAACAGAAAGCCTTAGTGTATTTTGTTTTTTGTAGGTTTGACCCAGAGAGATTCAATGAGGAATCAGCCATGAAAAACCTGTCCTTGTTGGGTTTTTCAGGAAGCCAGGAGTGCCCGGAGCTGAGGTGAGCATAGGAAAGGGGGTCTTTGTGAGTCTCTCTGGCAGAACAGGAGAGGAGGTGCTTTCAGCATCTTCCTGGTACTGCTGGTACAAACTGTCCAAGCTAGCTGTTGTCCTTTGGCACATTTGCATCATAGCAAGGTTTTTATTCTTTTCTCCTGATTCTTCCCTCAGGTTTGCCTATCTGGTGACTACAGTCCTGCTGAGTGTGCTGGTAAGGAAACTGTATCTCCACCCAGTGAAAGGACAAGTCATGGAGACAAAATATGAACTGGTAACCTCACCAAAGGAGGAAGCCTGGATAACGGTGTCCAAGAGAAGCTAAGAGGAAGCAAAACAAGGGTTTGAAAATGCCAATAGAGAAGTTCTGAGCAAGGGTCTTGAGGAGAATCATGCTGGCACCACGTTGACTCAGCCAAGGAATTTTACATCCAGTTTTTTTTACCTTCTACATTCTTAAGCACATGCCTATCTCGGGTACTTTTTTTAACTCAACTAGTAGTCATATTAAAGTAGATTTAATCTGTATGCCTTTTTTACATTTGCTTTTGGATTTCTGGCCAAATCATTGCAGAGGAAGCAACAAAACCTTTCAGTGATATATGTATGAACTATTGGGTATCAGCTAGTCAAAGACCAGCCCCTTTCCAATAGCAGCCAGAGCTGGATAAGAGTGCCTCTGTTATCCAGTGGAATGCTTCTTCATGGATCCTAACTAGATAAGATCTTGGAGACACAAGGACAAAGCCTTTCTCTATATATAGGTATTTTTATTCAAAGTGTCTTTCCTTCCCTTGAGCTATATCTATAACTGTCAAGAAGAGCAGATACATCTTGTGAGAAGTATGTGTGAGTGTGAGAGAGAAAGAGAGAAATAAAGTGGGGTGGGAATTGCACCAGTTCTCTTGCTGTATAATCTTGGCATGCTGTGGGGTTGCAAGAGAAAGAATGACTGAGAAATGCTAGTAAACCAAGAGGAATAAAATTGGTTTGGCCCCTGAGAAAACAGAAGTATCAGTAATAACATAATGAAATTAAATAAAACCGTAGAACAAAGCCCTGAGAAAGGGATTCTCTATCCTGAAAGTTCTGAGGGCAGTGTCTAATATAATCTACATCAGAAGCTGACAGATGCTTTCAGTTCATTCAGCACTGGGTCAGCCTGAGATTGATCATACAAATGCTGGAAAGGCAGAGTGCTGATTTTATAGAGCTCTAGATTAATGTTGTACTTAATAACTTAAAAGCCTTTCAAAGAATCTTTTTCCTCCTCCAAAATGGGTGCCAGCCAAAGCAGCATCAAGTGCTGCATGTTCACATGCTTTTCCCTACTTCTTTCTTTCTCTTTTTGTCCACCACAGGACAGCTCCCGAAAGATTTTTCAGAGTGCCACTGAAAAGGTTGTGAAGCAGGAACCTCTTCCTCCATCATCACATTGGAGTAATTGCCATCTGACTTCCTTTTCAGGTTGTGTTTCTCCCTTTTCTTGCTTACGCAGGATCACCCTTTATCTTCATTTCCTTTATCAGGAAATCTACTGGTCTTGTAAAAATGTTCTTGCTCTTGTATTGCTGCCGAGTGCCAGCCTGAATGCAGTCCTGTCAGCTCTTATGGAGTTAACATCTGATGCCAGCCTCTGTGGGCACAAGACAAAGAAAATTCTGCTCTTGGGTTTAATGTGTCAGCTCTGCTTTTGGTCGAGCTGTAGAGATTCAGATCCCCTTCAGTGCAGCTTCTGTTGGGGGAGAGGTGACACAGAGATGCTGGGCAGAAAAAGGAGGGTTGTGCAGTTCAGCTTCCTGCCTCTCTTGCATTGATTTTTATAATGAACTGCAAGAAAGCTCTTGCTAATCTGACCTCCACTTAACTCAAGGTTGGTCATGTCCCCAGATAGCAATTCGTGTTAGGCTTTGCTTCACTGCTTATGCAAACAGGCCTATTTTTCTTGAAGGTTGCAGATGTTTCCTAAACCACCTGGAGAAATCAGCATGATAAAGGATTTTAGTTTAAATCATCCTTGGTGTGCAGAGGAGGTAAAACAGAGGTCAAGGTATTGCCTTCTTGGGAAAATATGGTAGGATAACATTGTCCCTGCCAGGAACTTGACAAGGAATATAATTGTGTGGCAGAAATCTGCTTTCTTTTAGCTGTGTCATAGGAGTGAAGCTTTTGGACACTAGAAAAGCTTCCCAAGTGTAATTGTCCAGACTTCTGTTACAGCATTTCTCTGCCTTGCTGGAGCTGTTCAAGCCAACTGCCTTGCAACAACCCTTCCCCAGTTACAGGAATCAGAAATGGGAGTGATTCCATATAATTTGTTATGAATTTCCCATCAGCCTCCACCCACAGAGTCTATCTGGGCCAGTGATCAAGCATGCTACAGGAGTCCATGACTGATACAGGAGAAGAATGTGGCCCAGTGTTCTGGAGAAAGCCAGTGATCAGTTTGTGTTTGCTCAAAACTGTCAAAAAAGCACCCTGACTCATCAGTTAAGGAAATGTGTTGAGCATGGAGGGAAAGGGGGCGGGTGAGGTGCTCTCAAGCATTTGTTATGCACTGCTGGGACACTGAGGTCACAGCCACATTGTTTGCTGAAGTCTGTAAGTTTCCGTTCTTCACTCTATGTGTGTCAGTCATTTCAAACAGCTTAACTACAAAGATTTTAGCCCAGCTGTGGATCCTTGTGCAGCAAACCTTCTTTTTTTGTATGAGAATGTTCATGGATTGGAGCTTTCTCATGAAGTTTTAATCTATTTTGATTTGAAGATTGAAATACCAGTTTTCTCCCAATTTCTGCCCTCACCCCTTGTCCAGCATGCGCTATCAGCTGGTTCTTGTTTGGCCTGGCTTCCTCAGGAAGACTTGTGTTCATAGAGTGTTCCCCCTTCCCACTCATGTTTGGCTACTTTCTCCGTTCTCTTCTCACAAGAAGTAACTTCTGAGCCTTGGGCCAAATCAGCTGCATTTGACAGAGATCAGGGTATGAAATGTCAACACTGTTGTGTTCCTGCAAATTTTGTGGGGAAAAAAAAAAGAGAAAAGTGTCTGGACATAGGGAGTCTAGATGTGTCACAAGATTGCAGTCAAAGCTGAAGCATTGTTAGATGCTGGCCTGGGGAAAAGCCTGAGTCAGCGCCTGCACTGTAGCAGATAGCCAGTCTCAGGAGTCCAGTCAGTAAAGAACAGGGTTTTGTCAGTCCTGCTGCTCAGCCCCATGCACTAAGGACACATCTAAAGCCCAGAGATCCCTTCTGATAGTAACATGGACATGTGGGCAAGCATTGCAACCTGTGGGAAAAAATGCCTTGGTCTAGGAAGAAAGCCAAGGGGGAGGGATTACTTCTATAAGATAGGGAATAATTTCTTTTTATGCTTCATATTTCTGCTCTACACCAGCAAGCTGCTTCACAAATTCAACAGGTGGTTTTGGAAAGCATACAGAAAAGCTGTCATTTCATTCCTTGGACTCTTACTGTAGAACAGGTTTCTACAGAGAGCTGCAAACTCACAGAAGATGCTGAATATATCCCTGTGCCTGTGCAACCTGCTGCCCTCAGCAGCAGGCAGCCAGTGCAGGTGGTGGGAGCAGTCAGGCCATCCCTAATGGGCTGTTTATGGCTGGCACAGCCTTTTACTTTTGCCCCTTGTATTGGTGGCAACTGGTGAGACAGTCAACACAGCTCTGAGCAGAGCAAACAGCTGAGCTATCCTCCCACCGTCTCCCAAATATCCATGAATGGTGTTACCTCTACATTTTAATTAACCTGGGCTACATAGAGAGGCACTATTGTACATTATTAATATCCTTCTGTTCCCAGCAGTTTAAGAACTTGCTGGTAATGGCTGTGGCATGCAGCACAGGTTTGCGGGCTGCATGTTTTATTTTCCATCATTAAATGGGAAGGATGGTCTTGGCAACTTCTGTCCTACTTGCTGCAAAAGTAAATGTTGGTTATTGGGCAGAGTGGATGCTTGCTGATTTAAAATACCTTGGGCAGCTCTCGTGCCAGCTCCCCCATTAGCTGTGCAATTATGTGAACCTGAGGCTGCTGGCAATCCAAACTGGGAAAACACTGTCTCTCACCTGCATAGTTTGCTGGTGAACATTTTGGTGCTGCTTTAACTCACAGGTCAGCAGCATTGCTTTCTCTTTACTTCTTTGTACATGTTCCCCACTGACAGCAGGAGATACCTGTCCAGTCTCCCCCCTCAACAGTGCCATGTATGACCTGCCCAAAGTTTCTGCTAATTCTGTGGAAGGGGCTCCCTGACACTGACCATTGCATACAGATATATCTCAATCAGCAGAGTGAAGCCTGTAGCTTATTGACTTCCTTTTTGTGCTCAGATCCTTTTGTAGTTTTGGGGCAAAAAGAATGGGGTAGAGCAGTACTACCTTCAGGAAAGCACTTTGAACATATAGGACCTCAGCTGCCTCCCAACCCCTTTTATCAAAAGTGGCAAGGAAGGTGGAAAAAGGCTTGTACTGAGAAGGAAAATCTTCATCACTTGTGGGTTATGCCACCAAGAAGTGAAACTGTTTTAATTACAATGGCAGCTCTTGCTGCTTCTTTCCACTTGTGCGAAACAAGAATTGCTGGAAAATATTCCAGACATCTTTTTCTGGAGCCTGAGGGTATGATCCCATCTTGACAGCTCTCTGTAGTTCAACTCAGGAGTGGATTTTAGCAATCACTTTTGAAGTAGGCAAAAGGCCTGTTTGACATCCCTTAGGATTCAATGCTAGGGTTTTGGTGGTAGCAGACAGAGAAGAGGAACTACCACATGAAAGAAAAAAAGATGAAGAAAGTGTTCTTCACATATGGAGGGTGGAGAAGGAGACAAGATAAGGGTTTCCATGGCAACATTCCTTGAAGATAAGTATTTTTAAATCTGTGTGAATTTTAGCATTGAAAACACAGTTGTGTTTTCCACAAAAAGATTTGGGGGAGGGCTGGAGTAGGAAGAATTTTTCCCCCTGCTTTTCAGGTCATTCCAGTTTGTTTTACAGAGGAGCCTGAACCCAAGCTAAATGAAGTATGTGTGATTGCTATGATGTTAATGCTTCTGTAAAGAAAGCCTTGCTTCCAGGAGGCATAAAGCATCAGTCATAGTTCTATATCAGCACCAACATCTTTGGCGCAAGCACTTGATCATCTCTTTAATGGGAAAAGTAGTTTAAATAGATCAAGGCTAGACCAGTTAAAAGTCACAAGGACAAATCTTGCAGGATTCCACATTAAAACTGGTGTAACTTGGCATGAAGTCTTAATTATAATTGATGTACAGATAAGTGATAGTAGTAGTAATGAGGTAGCTGAGACTTTTTGCCTTGGCCAAAGAGTGGAGGATGAGAACTGAAAAAGCAGAGAAGGCAGCTAAAATGTGTCCCTGGTGTGTGTCCCAGTTACTTCAATGACATCGAAACATCCCTGTAGGGGGACAAGTGATGCTCCAGTGACACTGCTATGCAGGAAATATTTGCTCTTGATATGGGGTTGGGGTCACCTCTGAACCTCTCTGAAGCTTCTCTGCTCCGGTCTCTGCATTGCTGAACCACTCACGGGCACTGGCACGCTCTGCTGCCACCTCTCTGCTGGCATCCAGGCAGGTCAGCTCTGTCACAAGCCTGGCAGTGAGACATCCAATGCTGTGTGCCTGCTTGGCTGCCAACTTTGTAGTCTCACTAAAAAAGGCTATTTTTTTTTTTAAACAGTTGCTTCCAACTCAGTGGTGACTCAGACACTGCAGCAAGGGTAAAGTGATCATCTTCCCCTTCAAAGCTTTACAGCAGAAGTCCCTGGGTATCCTCTCTAAATGAGAGCTTGCTGAACCCCACCATCAACTGGATTCAGATCTTTAATTTAACTGATGGAACGAGATGATCCAGCAGTCCTGTGTACCTGCTGGCTCAGGGCTTGTGTTTCAGCAATAGACTAAATGATTTCTACAAGTACTTTGTATTCAGAAGCCCTGGGGAGGGGAGGCTGGGAAAGAATGAATAGTCATATATAAAAGAGAAGGGGGCAATTCACCCATTAAGGCTCTTTCACTGACCAAATTTCCCTGGGCCATGAATCCAGGAAAGGAACAAAAATACATTGGAATAGTAAGAGAAAAACAGTCGTATTTTGCTATTTATCCTTTGGGGTGAGGGACGGGAAGCAAATAAGGGTGTCTAAAAAAGCATAATTCATACTGTCAGAAGCATGGAAATTGGCACCTAGTAGTATTGTTTCATACAGAAGAAGCAAGGCTCAGATCTAGCTAAGATGACTTGTCAACTTCCCTACATCTTCATCGATAGAACCTACCAGCAGCGTGGAAAAAAGCTGCACTTCTTATGTTACTGTTGGATCCTCTATAAAGATTCACTGTTGTCAGATACATCATTTCTAATTCTGGGAATAATATGGTGCCCTGACGTTAGCACTAACGTGAAAATGCATACTCTGGCTTGGACTAAAAAGCAACTGACTTGCTCATGTAGGACTTGTTAGATTTTAGTTACTGATTATGTATATCATGTTTATTCTGTCTCTTCCTTTAAGACCACTGTGGTATTTTGTGCTGCACTCTCATGCTCTAGCTCCTTACAGCTGAACTGGAGATGCAGGAAAACTGCCATACCTAAATAACACAAGTGCAGCAACTTCAGTATCCAGTATCCAGAAGCTGACTCTTCCTCCATCCATGGATGCATGAGAGCCAGCCAGGCACAGTGTCAGGGCTCAGGACTCCGTGGGCGTTAGACAGCACTGATGGGATTGCTGCTGTGCAGGGGAGCGGAAGAACTGCCTTGTTGCACCATGTACGAGTGTTCTTACACAGCTCTAAGCTTTCACAAATGCAGTGTCCAGGCCAAAAAGACCTGCCTTCTGGCAACTTGTCTGCAACCTGCAACTGTCCTACTTGGGGATAAAGGTGTGGCAGATTTGTTTCTGAACATGTCCTGGCTTTATGAGGGGGCTCTCCTGCTTTTTCAAGCCCTTCCAGAAGTCTGAATGGGAGAAAGGTGCCTTAAGAGGAGAGGAGTGAGCTGTGTGAGTTAATGGGAGCTGACAGGGATGCCTGCAAGAATACACCATCACATATGATGGGAAACCAACTAGACCCATGCCCCACATTCATTGGTAAGCAAGATATTTGGGAACAGAGAGCGTGTTTGAAGTACTTAGTTCTTCTGCTGTGCAGAATTCATACTAAATTTGACAGAGCCTGTGCCTTGATTTGATGATACCATTCTCCTAAAAGGAAGAAGCAAATTGATTGCTTGTTAACAGAATGCTCTAAATTAACCTCAGGCATGGGCCTGGGCCTGCAAACCTTTGCATGACTGTGACTATTATTTATGCTGTATGATTGCATTGAATACCGCTGACTGTTCAATATATTGGCCTGGCACAGCTGCGCTGAAATTTTAGTTGTGGCTTTCAGTTGTTGGAAACGAGATTTTTGAAGCTGTTTAGGTGTTTGGACTTTGAATACCCCATTAAGCACCTACTTGACTATTTAAATGCCTAGATGTCTTTGTACATCTAGTGTTGCCATAATGCAAAAAAAAAGGAAATTATATAGAAGGTTTGCTGGGTCAGGCCTCTGGTTTCATATCCCAGCAGTGATAACTAGGTATATACACCGTAGGTCACCGCAAACGTCTTTTCTGCTTGAGGAGTCTTGATGGTGACTTTTACATAGTAGAGATAAAAACACTGCAAACATACATCCTGCATTAGCCTTTATGTATTTTATAGCTGTACTGCTCTAGTGTGGTAAACTGAGCTGAGCAATCACATTTTTTCAATTATCCTCAAGAACAGGAAATCCTTATCACCTCTGTGTTTCTTTCTCCCACTACTGCAGCATTGGTCTTGAAATTGTCACCACAGCTCAAAATCCTCATTCTGTAAATTAAACTGTGATTTAAAAAAATTTTACAGTACAGCCTCCTCATAAAACTCCACAAGTCTTTTACTGATGTGACTCACTCAATTACTCATGTGGGCAGACGTTCAGATAATAAAAGTAGTTAATGGAAAGCTGTGAGAAATACTGCTGGTTCCTGAGGAGGCAGCCGGGGGAAGGCTACTGCGGGTATTTTATCCGAAGAGCTGCTGAATTCACTGAGCTCCCAGCCATTTTTTTAAGATAAGGATTTCTCCGTTCTGCTTTTTCTTTTGTATAAGAACAGCTTGAGAAATCAGACTGGCAACAGAGAAGCAAAAGCACACCAGCTGTACATGTTTGCTCTTCTGCTCCTCTTCCTACATATTAGGGATGATAGCCAGCCTGTGCCCTGAAAAAATCTCTTTATCCTAGTGATGTATGTACCTAAACAACACTCAGTACTCTAATGAGCTCTGGATTCCTGAATCAAGGAGTGGAACTAACAAGTAGCTAAATAACCCCTTTGTTTGGAGGTGTCACATATACTGACAAGGATCAGATTTTTCTGGAATTAATAATAGTGCCTTGAGTTTGGTGTGCAATAGGTCAGGTAATACATCTAGAAAGCAGGTTTCAATGACATTTCAGTGAGTGCACATTAGAGGAATATGGCACATTTTGAAGTTGGTGAGGCAGAAAGGTACTGAAGAGTAGTAAGGTACCACTTGGATGTAAGAGCTCCCTTACAAAATGAAATTACATGTATGATGACTTCAAAGAGACTTAGAATTAAGCCAAAACTGGAACTAATGTAAGTGGACCAGCTGATTAGAGCTAAGGGCTAACTGGCATTCGCAAAACAACCAGAGCAGTTAACTCTTGTTTGTGTGGCTCTGAGGCTGCTAGATTTCCTTACAAATGGCTGTGTGAGCCCATTCCAACAACAGTGCTGGATATAGAAAGAGAGAGGACATGAGGATATGCTCATTTTTCATGCAGAATGAGCTGCAGGGAGACTATGGCTTGACTTGTAAAATAGAGCTTCTGGCACAGAGAAGCAGTGCATGGATGTTGAGGCTCTGGATCAGAGAAAGTAAGCTGTCAAATTATATTTAGCGACTACATGCTGCAGGAAAGCGCAGAGAGGGAAGGAGGGAACTATTGCGTAGCTGGGCCCCATGAGTAGTGAGCACACAGAGCAGGGAATGAGGCTGTTAAGAGAGGATGAATTGCCTTGGTGTTCCTGATTCAAATAAATCTCTGTGTGAGGCCAGGGATCTGCACAGACTTGTATGACTAGTTTGATCAGCAGAACCCTGCTTTATTTATCCCCAGACTCCATCAGGTGAAGAGTGACCAACTTGTGGCCTTCCAGCCATTCCCTCTGCCCTCACCCTAGGGATGTTTCCCACAGCAATGCCATTCCCAGCTGGGGAAGCAGTAGTCTGATGGGGGCTCTTGGAACCAATATCTCAAACTGCTGTACAGCCCAGCTGCACACCCGGCTCAGTCCCAACCCATCAGAAGCTTGTTAGCTAAGGCTGGCATCTGCAAAATAGGTTACCCTGCTCCATTTGAATTCAGGGGTGTGAGTGCTCCATTGTGTTCCCTGGAAAGCCCAGTTCTAAAGAGATGAAGGTGGAAAAAAAGTCCTTTATACCTGTATGAGATAGATCAAACCTTGTGTGCTGACATGTGACAGTTCATCATTTGGGTCCTGTCTTATACTCCAGGGTGCAGAGATTGTGACTGACTAGTTTATAGTAGGATAGGTACATCTTAGGCTCTAATTCTTTCCTGATAAAAGCTTACTTGTATGATTCAGAGATGTCTTTGCCTTTCCTATAAATAAGGCCTTTAAGCTCCCTCTCAGAGGAGACAGTGCGGGGAGGCCTGGCTGCCTTCTCTGCATAAATATTTCTGTCAAACTGGATTCAGGCTGAGGTGGGTGAAACTGCTGCACCAACAGGGAGCCATTGACTTCCATCTCCTGTTAGGCAGTACTGCATCATTGAGATTTGTGTTGTTACTGTACTGTCAAAAATAGCTGTGAGTGAGAGAAATGCTCCCATGTGTTCACCAAGCAGGAGGACAGAGCAGTTAGGAGAAGGAGGGAGATGCAGACTGTGATAGTGAACAGAAGATGTGCAAGGAGGAAATGCCTTCACAGTCTCATGAAAGGGTGACCGTGATGCGTGATGGAAGGAGGAAGGGTGACTTCACAGATGTAATTTATTATACTTCCTATGCAAGGGAGTTATGCTAGTTCCAGAAAAAACACACACTGGTTTGGTGCCTCCTAAGAATATGCAAGGTCATAAAATTTTTTAGAAGTGGTTTATATGGTAAAAGCATGATTACCACATGGTAGGATTAGAAAAGCAGGATTAGCAAAGCTCCAGGGAATGAGTCCTGGAGTTATATGAGTACCTAAAAATCTGAACTTTATTACATACAGGGAGAAACGAAGACCACAGAGAACAGTTCTACCTGTTGCAGCTGCTGCAGATCAAACTTGCAAATGTGAAAAAAGCATCAGTAGGTCGGTAACATCTACTCCAGTCTGTAGTGAGCAAGAATCAATAGTTCAGAAAGGATGAATTTTCACTTGTGCTGTACTGGAGCATTAACTCCTCTGTCTACCCTTTAGGGGCTCAGCAGCTATATCTGATCCTACCCGGGGAGATGCCACAGGGTCAGGACAGGGTGAAAAATAACTGACAATTGACCTGGGTTAGCATCTTAGAGAAGGAATACCAGCAGGAAAGAAAAACAAATTAGAGTGGTTGGTTCTTTCTTCCTCTGCTCCTTGAGTGCTTGTCGTTTGAACCCTTGGAGGGAAACTGATGAGCAACTACGCTTTGTGCTGGTTTCTCTTTGAGGCCATTTGTTGCCTGTTTCCTTTTTAAGTCTGAAATGTTAGAAAGAGATCATTATTTTTCCTATTTAGCTTGACCTCTTCCTTCCTGGGAAAGTTCTTCCCCTTGTACTTGCTCTGTTCTTTTCACACAGTGCTGTGTTGAAGTAAAGTTCAACAGAAAACTTGAATTCCTAGAAAAAAAATTGGGACTTGGAATGAGACATTCCCTCGAACAGACACTCTGAAACTCTGCAAACATATCCTGACTCTCTCTGGAGGTGATGTGAGGTATCAGATGTCAACCATGCAAAATGAAAATATGTGCATTGCTGAAATAACAATGTTAGGGCAAACACTTCCATGAGATGGGAACTACTCTGTGGGTCATCTCTTCTACTTTGTGCAGCAAGCCCTCTACTCAGCTGCAGTTTCTCCTAAGGAGAGAGGTTATCTGTGGTTACAGTCTTGATTGCCCAGCAAATTGCTGAATGCCTGAGGAAGCAGGAGGAGAATGTGCAGCTTCAGGCTGTGTGGGTTTTTCAATCTGGTTTACAGTGAGCACTGGAGGTTGAGTGTATAAAATGCCTCCAGATCCTGACACCATTTGTTGTGGCATTGGACAGATGCATCCTGTGCTGGGAGGCCACCCCTTGCATTCTGGAACAGCTGTGGGAGTTAAATAAACTTCTATTTGCTTCAGGTGCTTTGGATCATGAGACTGGCAAAGGCTGGCTGGCCATCCAGGCAGAGGCAGATGCAGACACTGTGAAGTGAGCATGACTGGGTCTTTGTTGAGGCAGTGAAGATACATACTTCAGTTACAGACTATTTTCTTCACTTACCCAGTTTTCCTTCCCTCTCTCCACTAAATGTTACCCTTCAGCTGAAGGGCCTATATATATGGTCAGTACACATGACCAGAACTTTGGTGTCAGAGTCCTTTGTCCTTTATACAGCAGCAAATCTGCTCAGCTCCATGTGATGTAGCAGCACAGGGATTTTTTCTTTTGTTTCTACTGTTTACAAAATGTGGGGAAAAAAAAGTTAAAGGAAAAATGGTTATAAAACTAGAGCAGAGTTATATAAACACGTGAACTGAAAACCTGCAGGAGGATCTGTCTGAGATCTGACCTGGTCATTTGTCTGAAGAGGATGTTTACTCACACCACCCGATGTGGTGACTGTGCTGTCCAGTTCTCCATAGAGCAAAGTAAATGGAAGAGGCTTTTGGCTGTGATTTCTTACTGTGGTGCAAAAAATAGGTGGCCTTTGAACTACCCCATTATTACTTTTCTCTAATAAAGAATTGGTGATTCAAACTGTATACAGATCACCCACACAGAGTTCCCAGCTGGAAGAGTGCACATGACCAAAGGGTCGGTTCATCTGTGCAAACTGTTGTGAGTAGGAAACATCCTTGGGTGATGGGCAGAGGTAAAAACCTAATGCATGAAAGAGAACTTGGAAGAATAGTGGTCTCACTGTGCTTTTGGATCTTGACCTCCAATATAAACTCTCTAAACTGCTTGCCTTTCTATTTTCTAGTGACTGTTTGAACGGCACCTTTAGGTGCCGTTTCCTTCTCAGTCTTAAAGATACTGATCTAAGGGAAAATCTTGCACAAAAGGACTGGGGAAAAGCTAGAAAAGTTAAAGTGTGTCATAAATTAGGGCTGAGAGAATATAAAAAAATAGTTTAGCACAGCACTTGACAGATGGGAAGTCATTTATGTAAATTTAGGGAAGTAGTGGTTGGATTCAATTGGTCTAATTTAAACACTATTTCTAATTATTTTTGGTATGTATACAGAGGATTATATGATGGCCATTATTCTGACAGGAAGGCTCTTTATATTTAAATTTAAATCTGTAAATTATTACCCTATTAAAATGTAAACATGCTGTGATAACAAGCACCTGATTATGCAGACAGGTTAGTCCAGCTACTCTGGTGAACAGCTGTGTGCATGTATTTCAGATAATGCTTTTTTTTACAGCCTAAAAACCACAAGCAAGCCTTTGAGAGGTCAAGAGATGTCTGACCCACAGGTGGGAGCTGCCTGTAAGGAGGTTTGCTGACACTGAGTGCAGATCTGAGAGCAGATGGGCTCTCACAGGTTTCCACTGAAAGCAGGCCCTGGCGGCACCCAAAAGTACAGAGGGAAGATGACACAATTAACAATTCCCCCTCCCTACAGTCTGGTGCTGCTAATCCCAAGTTAAAACTCCTAACAGCATCTTTGGAGAACCTTCCTCTTCACATCTTGACAATTTTCTCCTTTTTGCCAAGAGAAAGATCATGCAGGTTTACTGGGAAGCTGCCAAATGACAGCTTGACTTCACACCTGAGAAGCAAATGAATAAGGAGAGAAGGAAAACCTCAGCCTGGCTCCAGCCTGGCACAAACACAGAGTCCTGGGAGTGTGGGCATGAGCAACCCCTGGAGCTGCAGCAGCAGCAGCAGATGTGACATGAGCAGAGTCCAAGCTGAAGCTACTGTGGAGGAGGGAGCATGGGGCCCATTACCAAAATGCAAAAGAGTTATCATCAGCTGCAGACCCTAGGGTGAGGTGGAGACTTGTCCATGGATGATTCTTGGAAGTGTGGGACAAGGCTTGGAGCTCCACACTGTACAGCAGCCCTTCTTGAGTTGATTTGGCTGGCTTTCCTTCCCAGAGCCATTGCAACAAAGGCTCAGATCAGCTCTCTCAAAAGGTGCATTAACAATCAGCAGGGCAGCTGACAACCGTGATTTATTCTTTAACTACCCCAAAACTGTATTTTTGGATGTGTAACTCATGGTTTATAAACTCTGGGGGTAAAGGGCACCAAGAATGAGGCTTCATGACACTCACTTCTTCAAACCTTGTGGTTTTAGGGTGGAGAGTGCCAGACTCTGTTGAGGGGAGCTGCAGGTGGCCTGATTCCATACTGGCACAGCCCTGCACTGGTGCGGGTGCTGGAGGACAGTGTGGGTGCTGATGTGCAGTCACCTCTCTGCTCCCCATACACATCATGGCAGGAGGTCTCTGGCAGGGTGTTCTGGGATTCTTAAGCCGTTCTGTGAGATGAAGACTACTGCAGCTGTAAAATATGAATTGCTCTTGGCTCTTTAACTGCCTGTAGAAAAGTCAAGTACTTGAAGTTTTGAATTTTAGTCCATATTTTAAAATGGGAGAAAAGTGCTTTGCATATGAATTTTTTTTCAGCAGTATGATGATCACTGTGCCTGACTCATCCTTCATATGGGTGAACTAAGCAAGCTAAAAGAAATATCCCTCAGGGCAGGGATTTCTATCTCATTTTTCTTTTAAGGGAAGAAACTTCCAAGGACTGGCCCCGAAGACTACCAGGTTGTTGGATGACCCCACTAGGTGTTTGCAATCTGCAATTCTAAAGTCAGCAGGAGACCAGGCATATCTAGCTGGATGCCTTTGCAACAGCTCTCAAGGCAAGAGAACAAGCATTCCTCTAGTACGAGGTTGATGCACAGGTCCTGCAGTGCTGGATCTTCTCTGGTTGACTACCACAGAAGTGTCTGTAAGGTGAAGGCTGGGAAAGCGTCAGGCTGTTGTGTGACTGTGTAAGGGAAGGCATATAACCCAGGGCTGCACTACAGAGGCAGCCAGAGCCTTGTGGAGCCTCATGGGAACATGAGGTGAGTAATCACAGCTGCAATTCATTTCAAAGAGGCAAGTGAGCTCCCTGGAGAAAGCTGGGACACTTCTGCTGAGAGGGCGTTTTTTAGGGGGGTGGGGAAAAGGCTATTTTTCTGCTCAGGTGGAAGAATTAAGTGGGAAAGCCTTGCACGTTCCTCGAAGGGTGGGCATTTTCATCACAACTGTAGAGTGACTTCCCTGGGATATAAAGTCAGTCAGTATTAAAGCTAGGAACTGACCGAACAGACCTCTCAGCTCATGGCTTCAGTGCTGTCCTGCAGCCACGAGACTGTTCTTGCTCTGTTTCTGCTGACCCTTCACTATGTGCTTTTCTCTGTTAGAGCTGAAAAGCTGCTTGGCAGCTGAGACTTTACCCTTCCTCGCACCCCGTACAGCAGCAGCTGCACAGAGGCGCGAGGGTCTGACTCCGGCTCCCGTGGTGCTCAAAGCTCCCGGGGTACCAGCACAGGCGGCGGCAGCCCCGTGCTCTGAGGGGCGCTGCCAGCGACCTGCCGTTGGGGAAATCGACCCAAAGTGATTAAAACAGCCAAGACTCTCTAAAAAGAAAAGCGTAAATATTTATTACGACTCGGAGTACCGGCGCGGTGGCCGAAGCTCAGGTGCGGGAGGGGAACGGACGCTACCAGGACAGCGGCTCCGCCGACCGCCCTGCTCTCCCGCCCCAGCCCCGCTCCTCCCGGATGTCGCCCCCCGCGCGCCGCCGGGACGGAAGTGGGCGCGCGCGGGGGG